>NC_056729.1:947455208-947562708 GCF_019279795.1 Protopterus annectens
AAAACGTGTAACCGTACACCAACATGGTTGTACCGGTTTCGGCAAAGCCTTCCTCACCAGCCAAACATGATGCAACAAATGAAAAAAACCTAACATGCTGTCATCTTACTTATAAATAAGTTCATACTAAATGCAAGGAGCATCCTCTAGTGCATATAATAATAATGCACAATTTGCTATCCACATAAAATAAATATATAATCCCACATATAAAAAAATGTATTACCGTGTAAAAAAAAAACACAATATGAATCTGGATGCTTCAAAAATGGTCATTCAAACCCGGAGGAAAAAGGGCCCCCAATTTGATGATCCACATTTTTTTCTTTGTTAGTAAGCATTTCATGTAAAACATGAGTTTGTTTATGCCTAACCTTAATGTGATCAATAACCGTGAAACAAAAGATGCCCATAGGGTGTGTAGAGATGTGTTTATACAAAGAACTAGACTCCTTTTTGTTCTTGATATCACTGAGATGTTCCCCTATCCTAACCTTAAAAGGATGGGAAGTTTGTCCAACATAAAATGCTCGACAATTGCACTGGGCCATATAAATCACCCAAGAAGTGCTACAGTTAGCAAAACATAGAACATTATAAACTTGTGGGCAATTGTGTGAAGAGAAGGTCTGACATTTTAACACCCTAGGGCAATAGGTACAATGACCACATGGGTAACAACCCAATATTGAACCACCAAATAAATTAGTTTGAGTAGTTGAGCATGCATCCTTATTATAAACCCTCTTGTAGTGACTAAAAAGAGATCCCAAAGACCGTCCTTTACGAAATGAATAATGACCCCGATCCCCTATATAATTATTTAGGACTTCATCTGATTTTAATAAGTGCCAATGATTGTGAATAATATTCATAAAACCAACAGTATTTCTCCCATAAGTTGTTACCAATCTGAGCAAATCTGAATTAACAGAATCCCGAACCCGATAAGATAATAACTCAGTTCTGTCTTGCTGGTTTGCAAAGCGATTAGCCCTTGTGATGTCACCCCCTTGGTAGCCCCTACTCTTAAACCTGGATATAAGGTCCCTTCTGTGATGGTCGTATGTGGAAGTACTGGAACAAATCCTTTTGACACGAAGGAATTGAGACTTAGGGATATTCTTGATGACATGCTGGGGGTGGAAACTGGTAGCATGTAATATGGTATTGAATTGAGGAAATTTTCTGAATATCTCACTCTCAAGAGTGTTGATATCTGTTCTTTTTACCAAAACATCCAAACATGTTATTTCAGATCTGGAATAAGTCAACTTAAATTCAATACCCCATATGTTGCCATTCAGATATTCTAAAAATTCCATAAGGAATTCCACATCAGCTCTCCACACCATCCAGCAGTCTTCAAGATATCTTCTCCATATGTCCATTTCATTGATATAAATATTGTGACCAATATCATAAATCACCTGATCTTCTACATATGCCATGAATAAGTCCGCATAAATGGAGGAAAAAGATGCCCCCATAGCAGTGCCCTGCCAAAAACATCTGTCCTTAAAACAGAACACATTATGAATCAGGATCTGTTCTGTCATACAAACCAGAAAGGTATTGAAACCAGGCTTGTACATGTTGGCCTTATCCAACCAATATTGCAGGGCCAAAAGTCCTGCCCAATGGGGAATGCTGGTATATAAGGAGCTGACATCCAAGGTGCACAGAAGCCAATTAGATTCTAATTGCATCTCAGAAATAATGGAAAGGAACTGAGTAGTATCCTGAATTCTGGAATGTATATAAACCAAAAGTGGTTTTAAATACAAGGTAAGAAATTCAGACAGAGGTTCTGTCAAAGAACCTTTGCCTGATACTATCGGTCTACCGGGTGGTCTTATGGGATCTTTGTGAATTTTCGGCAGAAAATAGATGTACTGCCTGCTGGGACAATCAGCCTTTAAATGACAGCATACTTCATCTTTAGCCATGTCTAAAAAATTGTCAGTATCCTTTTTGAATTGCATAGTTGGAGCCACTTTCATTTCTTGATAATGATTGTTATAAGAAAAACAAAACACAAACCACCCAAAAGATCAACGCTCCTGCCTGGAACAATATAAATAAAGTCAACAGAGTATATCTCATGCAGGTGCGAGATGGCTAAAACTTCTTCCGTCGTACTGAATTCTTCCAAACTAGATATATCCAAAATTCAAAGTTCTTAGAACAAATGCAACCGATGTAATTAAACAAATAATTTATTCGTGCACAGTGAGCGCTTTCACCCGAAGGCTTTTTCAAACTATTACACTCATCGTCATCCACATTGAATTTAAATAACACAGTAAAAACACACTATTGGTCATCATAATCTCATCTAATTTACATACCAAATTAATTAAAAACGATTCCAGCGCTCTATCTAAAAATGTTGAGAAATATATATATGCATATATAGCACACAAATACAAAAATACAGACCTAATCACATAAATCATAAAACTAATACAGGTGAAAACATAAAGCGTAACACTCAATATGAGCCCTTGGTAAACATACGCTAAACCAAGAATTTCTTTCATACGCTCTACATTATACTTCCTGTATATGCATCTAAACTCACTACTAGGTCATAACATCCATAACATAAATCACACAACAGCTATCTACAAAAGTGCATTCTAAAAGTTGTTAACCAGTCCACACAACAAAGAAATGCCACAACACAAAACATCCGTGTGGACAGAAACAACACTACTTTCAATCAACCATTCATCCGAATGCACGACACTTATAATAAATAAATATGAATATACAATTATAATAAACATTATTAAATTAACATTCAAATACTTAAGTCAAAAATGCATACAATGGTATGTACATCTTAAAGCAGACAACTAAAAAATATACATATACCAAAATGTGTATCATAAGTCCAAAAGCATAAAATATATTGTGAACACATTTTAGTGGTTGAAAACAGCCCTAAGGCTACAAAAATGACCTGCTCCTACACTGGGGAAAGTACTGGCGAGAGTGACCTATAACATGTAGGGTGTAGAAACCTGTGAGTCCATCTTAATGATGACCACTATACAATAGTCCAAACAGAACTATATGTATATGAATAAAACTATTATATTTATATTCAAGGCTTCATCAACCTTTTCTTCCTTAGGATGGGCTTCAACTGTACCCTGTCATTCAAACCAGGGTACATGTCAGATCTCATCTGTATTATCCATTTTAACTCACATTCCAAAAGATAATTATCAAGGTCACCCCCTCTAATACTAGGGTCTACAATCTGTAACACACAGAAACTAAAATAATGTCCAGGCCCAGTGTTTCTAATATGTTTGGCTAGAGCATTATTCATGGAGCCTAATCGTATATGATAAACATGGTCTCTCACACGTTCTCTTAGTTGTCTGGACGTTTTCCCTATGTAGAAAGCATCACAACACGTGCATCTAGCTAAATAAACAACATACATACTTCTGCAACATGTTCTTGTCCTGAATTTATACTCAAAATGAGTAATAGGGTGAATAAATTCCATTCTAGTATCTATAAACCTACACTGGTTGCATTCACTACATGGGCGTGTGTGTAAACATCCCTTACAATTTCTATATCATGCAAAAACGGCCTATAGCACAATTTTCGTTTAAGGTTTGGTTTATTTTTATAAATAAAATTAGGATCTGACCCTACTAGCATGCTAATTTCTTGATCCAAACTAAGGATGTCCCAGTGCTTAGCTATTATTTCCTTTACATTCTTAACATCCCTAGTGAAATACAACGGAAATCTAACGTCATTCCTGCCCTCCTTTTCTTCATTATAGTCCATCTCAATCCAATCAGAAAAGTATGGGCGTGCTTTAGTATTCCTCAAATCCTGGACTATTCTAATCTTCTTACTCAGATCTAACTCAAACTTTCCAAAAACCTACTACTTAGATTTCTAACTTCTTCTGTGTACCCTGAGGTTGTAGGATTGAGCCTAGAGGCTCTCATCATCTGCCCCTTTATAATATTATCGAAGACAAACCTCGGGTGCATACTGCTATGGTGCAACAACGTATTCCTAAAGCATGGTTTTCTGTGGATACCAGTATTCAACAGTCCATTCTGTAGCCTGCGAATACTGACATCCAAAAAGGAAATGTGTTCCTCAGAGTAATTAAGTGTAAATTTAAGGAAGCTTGTCATAGAGTTCATCTCTCCAACAAAAGTAAGTAAAGACTCTTCAGACCCCCTCCAAATAAGGAAGAGGCCATCGACAAACCTCCGATAAAACCCAACATTATTCTTGAAAGCTACATTCGGCAGGAGCAACTCAGTTTCCCAATCAGACATTACCAGGTTGGCGTAGCTATTGGCACAGGATGTGCCCATAGCCACGCCATCCCTCTGAATGTAAACCTCTTCACCATACAGGAACACATTATTCTGTAGCACAATCTCCAGAAAAAATGTAATTAGATCTATGGTTCTAACATCAATCTCTGTCCTATTATTCAAATACCTTTGCATCCTTAGGACGCCCTCCTCATTTGGTATCATTGTAAAAAGGCTGACAACATCCAACGTAACCAAAATAAAGTGTTGGTTAACGTCCAGTCCCCTAACATACTCATATAGATCTATTAAGAACTGTTTACTGTCCTTCAACGTAAACTGATTCTCATCCACAACTGGTCTGAGATAGTGCTCCAGGAAAATGGAAAAGGGTTCAGTAACCCAACCTTGACTTGCCACGTCTCATAGGTGGCTTCACTAATGATTTATGGACTTTCTGCAAGCCCTGTATTATGGGAATCAGTGGTTTGTTAACTTTCAGATACTCAAATAATGTGTTGGATATCAGACCACTCTTAAGCAAATCATCCAAGACATCATAAATTCGAAAGACCTTCATTTCTACTTCTTCCATTCCTATCTTCTGATAGAAAGTCTCATCACTGAGTAACTCCTCTATACTCCCATCATACTCCAATCTATTCATTACCACCACTGGTCCTCCCTTGTTTGACGGTCTAATAACCAAAGAATGGTCATCACTCAACGTCCTCAGAGCTTGCCTTTGTAGAAAGGTCAAATTTTGTTTCGATCTATGTCTCCTATTACATTTCCTATCATTGTAATACCCATGCAATTCATTCTCAACTAATTTTGAGTAGGTATCTAGGAGTGGGTGCAGCACTGGCGTATAAACACTATTGGACCGAAACAAGTCTCTTTCTCCCTCTATTGGGTCATTGTCATAACTCCCAAAATCCAGCCGTAATTGCACCTTCCTAATAAACAACTTAACATCTATAACTGAATCTGTGACATTACTATCACATGTCGGGATGAAACTGAGTCCTTTATTAAGGACCTCCTCTTCATATTTATTAAGTACCTTATTAGATAGATTTATTATTAACGATTCTGGACCTTCTCCCACATCTTCTTTAAGGTATGTCCTGCTGGTTCCTCTCCTGAACCTTTCCGTTTGTACCTCCCCCGGCTCCGTGACCGCTGTCTCCCTGGGAAAAACCATGCTTTAGGGATACGTTGTTGCACCGTAGCAGTATGCACCCGAGGTTTGTCTTCGATAATATTATAAAGGGGCAGATGATGAGAGCCTCTAGGCTCAATCCTACAACCTCAGGGTACACAGAAGAAGTTAGAAATCTAAGTAGTAGGTTTTTGGAAAGAGGTTATGGTGAGTTAGATCTGAGTAAGAAGATTAGAATAGTCCAGGATTTGAGGAATACTAAAGCACGCCCATACTTTTCTGATTGGATTGAGATGGACTATAATGAAGAAAAGGAGGGCAGGAATGATGTTAGATTTCCGTTGTATTTCACTAGGTATGTTAAGAATGTAAAGGAAATAATAGCTAAGCACTGGGACATCCTTAGTTTGGATCAAGAAATTAGCATGCTAGTAGGGTCAGATCCTAATTTTATTTATAAAAATAAACCAAACCTTAAACGAAAATTGTGCTATAGGCCATTTTTGCATGATATAGAAATTGTAAGGGATGTTTACAACACACGCCCATGTAGTGAATGCAACCAGTGTAGGTTTATAGATACTAGAATGGAATTTATTCACCCTATTACTCATTTTGAGTATAAATTCAGGACAAGAACATGTTGCAGAAGTATGTACGTTGTTTATTTAGCTAGATGCACGTGTTGTGATGCTTTCTACATAGGGAAAACGTCCAGACAACTAAGAGAACGTGTGAGAGACCATGTTTATCATATACGATTAGGCTCCATGAATAATGCTCTAGCCAAACATATTAGAAACACTGGGCCTGGACATTATTTTAGTTTCTGTGTGTTACAGATTGTAGAGCCTAGTATTAGAGGGGGTGACCTTGATAATTATCTTTTGGAATGTGAGTTAAAATGGATAATACAGATGAGATCTGACATGTACCCTGGTTTGAATGACAGGGTACAGTTGAAGCCCATCCTAAGGAAGAAAAGGTTGATGAAGCCTTGAATATAAATATAATAGTTTTATTCATATACATATAGTTCTGTTTGGACTATTGTATAGTGGTCATCATTAAGATGGACTCACAGGTTTCTACACCCTACATGTTATAGGTCACTCTCGCCAGTACTTTCCCCAGTGTAGGAGCAGGTCATTTTTGTAGCCTTAGGGCTGTTTTCAACCACTAAAATGTGTTCACAATATATTTTATGCTTTTGGACTTATGATACACATTTTGGTATATGTATATTTTTTAGTTGTCTGCTTTAAGATGTACATACCATTGTATGCATTTTTGACTTAAGTATTTGAATGTTAATTTAATAATGTTTATTATAATTGTATATTCATATTTATTTATTATAAGTGTCGTGCATTCGGATGAATGGTTGATTGAAAGTAGTGTTGTTTCTGTCCACACGGATGTTTTGTGTTGTGGCATTTCTTTGTTGTGTGGACTGGTTAACAACTTTTAGAATGCACTTTTGTAGATAGCTGTTGTGTGATTTATGTTATGGATGTTATGACCTAGTAGTAAGTTTAGATGCATATACAGGAAGTATAATGTAGAGCGTATGAAAGAAATTCTTGGTTTAGCGTATGTTTACCAAGGGCTCATATGAGTGTTACGCTTTATGTTTTCACCTGTATTAGTTTTATGATCTATGTGATTAGGTCTGTATTTTTGTATTTGTGTGCTATATATGCATATATATATTTCTCAACATTTTTAGATAGAGCGCTGGAATCGTTTTTAATTAATTTGGTATGTAAATTAGATGAGATTATGATGACCAATAGTGTGTTTTTACTGTGTTATTTAAATTCAATGTGGATGACGATGAGTGTAATAGTTTGAAAAAGCCTTCGGGTGAAAGCGCTCACTGTGCACGAATAAATTATTTGTTTAATTACATCGGTTGCATTTGTTCTAAGAACTTTGAATTTTGGATATATCTAGTTTGGAAGAATTCAGTACGACGGAAGAAGTTTTAGCCATCTCGCACCTGCATGAGATATACTCCGTTGACTTTATTTATATTGTTATAAGAAAGATGATGATCACCTTCAGCTTCATAGTCCCCCAAATCCTGGACCACCACAGCTCCCCCTCTGTCTGCGGAGAGAACAACAATTTCCTTGTTATTGATTAACTTTTCTAGACATATTCACTGATGTTTATCCAAATTATCCTTCATCCTGTCCTGTTTATATAAGTATAGATGTAAATCTTTAAGGACCGCGTTTTGGAATGTTTGTACAATGGGTTGCATAAGTGGCCTGAGCCTGGAGGGCCTGAAGTGAAATTCCTTAAACTCAGAGGCAGCATTATCTGAACCTTGAAAAAAACATTTTTATATATATTTGTGAGTGGGAAACATTATTATACTATATATATTTTTCCTATTGTTTATGATGTGGAACATCAAAGTTGTCTTGGTAATATGACCGATCAACAATGGTGGTAATTAGGGTCATTTAAGGTTCATGGTTGGTTTCATGAATTATATCTTTTTATATATTGATTGTCCAACCATTTGCTTATTGAACATATTTTGGGTTGAATTTACACTACCTATATGTGGTATAGATATTTTTGTGTATTGTTTATTGACCCTATGGTTATTTTTGGTCAGTGATGGAAGTAGCAATTCTTATTAAGGGTCTGTCTTCAGACTCAGAGGATTT
This sequence comes from Protopterus annectens, assembly GCF_019279795.1. NCBI lineage: Eukaryota > Metazoa > Chordata > Ceratodontiformes > Protopteridae > Protopterus > Protopterus annectens. The sequence goes on from NC_056729.1 coordinate 947,463,368, forward strand.
GGGCATTTTTGACCTAGCCTCAGGTTCAAATGATGCTGTTCCTGGTGTCCAAGATCCCACTCAAGACTGTAATTTGGCTTTTGCCAAACTAACTAAGGATCTCATTTCCCTTCGTAAAAATGTTTGGCAATTAAAATTGTTTAGAGCCTATCAACAGAGGAAAATAGTTCCTAGAGGACTTAGGGTTAGATTACAGCCCATGGTGGCAGAATCGGATGAATGTCTTCTAACACAATGGGCAGAAGCCGAACAACATGTTTCTATGACCTTTGTAGATATTTTGAGCAGTTTTTATGAGAGGAAGGTTGAGGAACAAACTGCTAGTGTATTAATAGTTAGTAAAACTGTGGAGGTGTTCTCCACACTTTCTTGTTACAAAGTCAATATTGAGAACAGACCTCCCAACCGTCCCGAATTCCTCGGTTTTTACCGAGTTTTAGGGTCCAAATGAAGGGGTGCCACGATTCCCGAGTGGCACCCCTTCTTTCCCGATTTTACTTTTCTTTTTTAAAAGTTTCGCGCTGTCGGAGCTGACGTCATCGCGTGCGCAATGACGTCAGCTCCGTCAGGCTACCAGCCAGTCGGAATTGAGCTCAAGGAGCTCGCGTCATCGTTTCCGGCTGGCTGGCGGTTAACTTTTAACCGCGAAGAAACTGATACATCATACAGGTAAATGGATGGCAGTAATATGGCAAAAAAAGGGTCGGAAATTCAATTAATGGCAGTGAGCGGAGCGGGATTACTGAATGGCGGCGGGCGGGATCAATGAATGGTGGCGAGCGGAGCCGGGATCAATGAATGGCGGCATGAAGAAGAGAGGGCTGCAAGCGGAGCTGGGATTAATGGCAGTAGCAGCAGCATGGAGAGTGGAGAGCGTAGCCTGGATTAATGAATGGTGGCATGAGGAGCAGAGGAAGAGCACTCCTCAGGGTAAGTGTGTGACTATGTGCGTGTGTTGGCTAGAGGTATTTAGGCTCAAATTCTGTACCTTATTATGGAATGTCAGCCATTATTTACTTCTGTTTTCTCTTGACATATAATCTGATGATTAGTGGGAGGTGAAGCCCCTGCAGAAAGTAATAATTTTGCTGACATTGTTTGTTTTGGCAGCTGTGGTGTCACCCTTTTGTGTTTCTCTATTCTTAATTGAATTTCCGATTAAATGCTACTTCTCCTCCCTGATGAGTCCAAGAACAGAAACTAATAAAAGGGTTACAGGGGCTTAGTAATTCATTTAGCTATTCAATGGGAGACAGTAAGCTAGGCTAGCAAAGAACAGCTTTGCAGATTCATGTAGCACAATTCACTGCAGGTCAGAGATGATAGGTAGGAGGCATGAGGGATTGTATATTTTTGGCATAAGAAGTCAAAGGTGACTTACCAAGTAAGCTAAATTTGCAAAAAAAAAAATGTCTGTATCCCTGGGCTTCATATTATGATACTCATAAAAGGCTGCATGTTTCTTGGCACTCTCAATGATTTCCAGTTGTCATGATGCTTTGCTGGTATGTAGCATTTGCTTGTATTTTGAAGTTCAGTTTTATATTATTATATATTAGTTTGTACATAATTCATGAGAAAATATAAGCTTTTTTTGTTCTCTTAATCTTGATACTTTATTGCTATGATTTTTTTTTCATACATTGTACAATTGTCTTTTGCTTATGGTCTAGCTTTTTCCTTTCAGCTAGGAAACCCACAACATTGTGATTAAAATTAAATACACACACACACACAAATACAGAGAAAGTGCTCTGCTTAGGCACTGTTTGAATCATAGAAAAGAAAGTAAAGTGTTAGCCCTCATTTGGGACTTGAACACAAGACCTGCATATGGCACTGACTTCACTGCTACTGGTCAAACAGATGTTAAGGGAAAACTCAACACTTAAGTGCCCAAAGGTCTTGTTGGTCCAGTGTTGGTAGTATCTTGGATTTGAGTAAGAATAACATTTCCTTTAGCTACTATGATTCTAACAGCACCTAAGCAGAAAGCTTTCTCTGTATTTGTGTGTGTGTGTGTGTGTTTGTAATTTGATTTTACCCAGAGATCACTGATCCAAGACCTATTTCAGGCATTTTAAATGATATGGTTTATCTCATTTAGGCAGTAACTCATTTAAACGTTTCACATTAAATATGCAGAGTAGCTGAAAGTACCAGGAAGTAAAGCGCACAACAAATTAAAGTTAATTGTTAAGTTTGACAGAACAATTCTGTGACTTAAAATGTATTGTAAATGATAGTACATGATACATAGTGAAACTGCCTATTGAATAAATTGGAATTGTGTATGACAACAAGTGTGCTTAAAGATAAGCTGTGCAAGATGGAACAAGAAACCACCACAAGCTTTATGCATTCTCATACCATCTTACCTGAGTATGTAGATAACTACTGCTAAAGTACAAGATTTTCATGGCTAAAAGTCTTGGAAGGTGAGAGATGATTTAACTGCAGTTTTAAATCAAATTATTCCAAATAATAAAAGCTATGCTTCTGACCTAAAACCACCTCTAATGTATGTGCAGTGTGATTTTTTTTTTTTTTTTTTGGATCAATGAAATGCTTCTTTCCTGAAATTCTGCAACAGAAAGTACTGCAGCTACTGTATATTTGGGTACATTTCATGAAATTTTATTGCATTTTTCTTTTTGTAAACAGTTAATATATGTGCCAGAGATGAGACATACAACGAATCTGCATTTCAAATTAATTAAAGCTGGTTTGCAAGAGAGGGCTTTAATTAGCAGGTATTGATACCAGTCTGTAACAACTATGTCTGAACACTCCCTTTCTTGATCCATCGTGTACTTCGTGAGTTTGTGTCACTGTCAAAGGGATTGAAGTGAACTATAACAATATCCTCATGAAGGTGTGAGTTTCAAGGGCAGAGAAGTTTTAATGCCAAGTCTGTTTTCATTGTGAGACAGTATTGCTTTATCAGATGTCTGTTAGTGTTTGTGCATTGATTGCTGCAAAATGTAAAAATAAAATCCAAGTAATCATTGTAGAAAAGAAGCAGTATGCACACATTATTGTTTATGGTAAATGGGGCGAACTAACCAGGTTATGGGACATTGGAAATGGCTGCAGGGGGACTCTGGTGTCATATTTTGGTTGTCTGTCCTTCAGTTTGCGTTTTGAAAGTTGGTATCCCACAATTCCATTGGAGTGGGTGGGGTTAAGTAATTATGCATGCAAATTAGATGTTAATCAGCGTACAGATTTGTACCTATTTTTCATGGGCCTTGTCCAGATTTTTGATGTTTCCAGGTTGAGAGGTATGATTGAGAAACTTGGCAAATAATTATCCATATTGGATTTAGGTTTAAAGGATAAAAAGGTCAAGAAATTCACCCGGGATGTGGTTGATTATGATAGGGGTAAGCCATCTGATTTGCGACCTAGGGTCAAATTTGGTATGCCCATGGATGCATCCAAAAGAATGAGAGCCACCCGGCCTAAATCCATTTTGAAAAAAAGGAGTAGGGAGTCCACCCCATTGGGCGAGGACTCGTCCTCCAATACGGACTGGGAGGAAGCTCATACTAGTGCTTCCCCTATTTCCAAAAGGAACAACTTAGAGTCAAGTTTTGTTAGAAAGGTCCCTTTAGGTATAAGTCCCAGAGACGAGGGGGGAGGAAGCATCATAAATCTAGATGGGCTGGGGAAATCCTTCAACGGATGACCAAGATCTAGTATTCAAAATTAATAATGTGCACAACATTTCCTCTGTAGTATTGGATGATCAACAAGTTGATGTACTGAATAAAGGACTAAGTTTTGTGCCTGGGTTTTTTGTTCAGGAGCATTATTTTGCAGAGGATGTGGTAAAATTTTGTCGTAATTTAAATTTAAAATGTTTTTTTTCATGGTTCAGGGGATCGGTGTCATTATTCATTTCGTAAAGGGTGGTCTTTGGGATCTCTTTTTAGCCACTACAAGAGGGTTTATTATAAGGATGCATGCTCAACTACTCAAACTAATTTATTTGTTGGTTCAATACTGGGTTGTTACCCATGTGGTCATTGTACCTATTGCCCTAGGGTGTTAAAATGTCAGACCTTCTCTTAACACAATTTTCCACAAGTTTATAATGTTATATGTTTTGCTAATTGTAGCACTTCTTGGGTGATTTATATGGCCCAGTGCAATTGTCGAGCATTTTATGTTGGACAAACTTTCCGTCCTTTTAAGGTTAGGATAGGGGAACATCTCAGTGATATCAAGAACAAAAAGGAGTCTAGTTCTTTGTATAAACATATCTCTACACAACCTACGGGCATCTTTTGTTTCATGGTTATTGATCACATTAAGGTTAGGCATAAACAAACTCATGTTTTACATGAAATGCCTACTAACAACGAAAAAATGTGGATCATCAAATTGGGGGCCCTTTTTCCACCGGGTTTGAATGACCATTTTTGAAGCATCCAGATTCATATTGTGTTTTTTTACATAGTAATACATTTTTTATATGTGGAATTATATATTTATTTTATGTGGATAGCAAATTTTGCATTATTATTATATGCACTAGGGGGCGCTCCTTGCATTTAGTACGAACTTATTTATAAGTAAGATGACAGCATGTTAGGTTTTTTCATTTGTTGCATCATGTTTGGTTGCTGAGGAAGGCTTTGCCGAAACCAGTACAACCATGTTGGTGTACGGTTACACTTTTTGCTGTTTTATTTTGAAATAAAATAGGATTGCCTATGCTACAGGAGTCTGGTGCTGGCCTTTTCTTTTGGAATTAGTTTCTCAAGTTACCCTGGAGAAACATTGCTTGAGAGGAATGAGGCTGCCTGGGAACAGATTAACTCATACCCTTTCATGAGATCCCATCTTCATTGGCATTGCTGACCTCACTACAGTACTGGACTAGTTGGGTGCATCCATGTTTCCCAGTGAACATGTCCTCAATCTCCTGTAACACTGCTAAAATTTCGCAAACCTGGGTAGGAGATAGCCGCTGGGAGATTGATGCCCCTTCCACTGAGGTGTCAGTCCAAGGGTCACTGAGGGGATCAGTCACCTGATCCCCCTCAGACTCTTCCTGCCATCCACTGCAAATACTCAGCACCAGGTCCTCCCTTTCATGGTAAAGCTTCATCATGTTAACATGTCCCTGCATCTTACCTGGCAGGTTTACCATGTAGTTAACATCACTAACCTTCCTTACCGCTTTGGTGGGTCCCTCCCAACCTGCCTGCAGCTTAGCATGTCTGACAGGAATGAACAGCATAACCTGCTGTCCCACAGCATACTCTTGGGATTGAGCATTCCTGTCATACCAGAACTTTTGTTTGGCTCCTGCCAGGTTCTCCTGCACCAAGTCCATGAGCTGCCTAAGCCTTGTCCTGAGATTTAGGACATATGCCTCAACAGACTCCTTGTGGGATTCACACTCATCCTCCCACTCATCATGAATCAAGTTTAGGACCCCCTCAACCTACGCCCATATAACAACTCAAAGGGTGAAAAACCTGTAGATTCCTAGGATACCTCTCTGTATGCAAACAGCAGATAGGGCAAATATTTGTCCCACTCTCTTTAACTGGTTTGCAAATGACCGTAGCATCGTCTTAAGTGTAGAGTTTAACCTCTCCTCAAGACCATTAGTCTGGGGGTGGGTAGAGAGTGGTCTTTAGGTGTTTCACCCCGCAGCACTACCACAGACAAGCCAGCAGGTCTAACATGAAATTGGCACCTCTGACAGTCAGTATTTCTCTCAGGAAACCTACCCTGCTGAAAATATCTAACAAAGCATTTGCTGCCACCTCTGAATTGATGGAGGACAGATCCACTGCCTCAGGGTATCTAGTAGCATAATCTACTACCACTAGGATATACTTCTTTCCTGTGGAACTTGGGGTACTCAGAGGCTCCACAATATCCATAGCTACCCTCTGAAATGGCTGTTCAGTCACAGGCAAAGGCATCAAAGGTGCCTTGACCGTGTCTCCTGCTTTGCCTACTTTTTGGCACTCTGCACAGGTCCTCCAGTACCCTGTTACATCCCTTGTAATCCCAGGCCAAAACAAGTTCTGCATAATACGTCTCTTGGTACGCTTTATGCCCATATGAGCTGCAAAAGGAATATCATGGGCTGTGGATAGAAGTGCCAGATGGTAGGCTCTGGGCACTAACAACTGCTGTATTACCTCACCCTGTAGCTCTCCCCCAGGAGTCCACTCTATGTACAGTAACCCTTTGTTCCAGTATAAAGACTCCCCCTTTCCTTAAGGATCATGTGCCTCCCTAACTACCTCCTTCAAGCCTCTTAGTGTACTGTTCGAGAGCTGAGCCTGTCTCAACTCTATCTTTGTGACCCTTCCCAGCTCCCCTTCCACAGGAAGTCTGTTATCTTTTGACAGTGATGCCCCAACAAAGACATTGGCAACCTTCAAACACTGAACCCCACACATTTTGGTTTCATGAAGGGCCGATCTGGTCTCCTGAACCTGTTTGGCTTCTTTGAATCAGTCTCCAGAGGTGTGGACAAGGGTAATGTGGTCCACACAGCCTATTTGGACATTGCCAAGGCCTTCAGCACCCTCCCCTACTCAGGAATCATAGATAAACTTACTAAGCTGGGCATTAATCCCTACGTCACTTGATGGGTTGCCAACTGGCTTACTAACAAAACCCACACTGTAAAAGTAGCCAACTCCAAATCCAGCTCCAGACAAGTGACAAGTGGAGTACCTCATGGTTCAGTCCTGGGACTGCTCTTGTTTGGCATCTATTTCTCTGAAGTACAGGCCAACTAAAGGACTATGGCTAACAAAGTTCACAGATGACTGCAAACTTGAAGCCATTACTGAATCCCCAAATGATGTGGATATTCTACAAAAGGGCCTTACAGAAACAGATGCTTGGTGCCAGAGCCACGGGCTCAAGTTCAATGCCAAGAAATGTATAGTTATTTCCTTTGGGAAAAAAACATGTACCTGTGAATTACCACATAGGTGGCAGTACACTAAACACTGAAAGTGTGATAAGAGACTTAGGGACACAGGTGGACAGTGGTCTCAACTTCAATAACCACATTGCCACAACAGTCAGGAAATCCTTCTATGTGGCACACCTCATCACTAAGGGCTTTTCATCCAGAAAAAAGGAGGTCATTGTCCCACTGTACTCATCCCTCATTAGACCCATTATAGAATATAACACCCCGTTTGGTATGTCCCTCTCAAGACATCTGCAACAACTGGAAAGGCTGCAGAAATACCTCACTAAAAGAATCACAGGCCTAAAGCAGATGCCTTATGCTGACCATCTAAAAAAAACTCCACCTATACTTTGTCGCATATCATCTACTCAGAAGCGATCTCTGCTTAACATACAAGGCCGTGTCAAATCCAGAGCTGTTGGACATACTATACTTAAAAAAATCCCAAATCCTCAGAGAGACACACTCCAGGGATCTAAACCTTGTCATTAGAATGGACAAAACATGCTGGAGGGATAGGTTCCTGACCAAGAGACTCCCCAGACTCTGGAATAGACTGCCCATACATGTCAAGCAGGTCGTCTCTTTGGCCCTCTTCAAAAGGAACCTTGATGATTGGATGGGAGATAGGAAATTCACCCTGGGGATCATGTCAGTCACCCTGCTAGACAGGGGTCTAGGGAAGTAAATACTGTGAGAAGAAATAGCCAGGGAATTGTTATGGCTAGGCTTATATAGGCCCTAGGGCCGATAGCCTAGTACCAACCTATGAACCTATGAACTGTCAGCCTGGGTACTACCACTCACCTCTACCCTTGCATTCAGTCTGTCCAAGGGAACATCAGTACCTACCAGCAGCTGAGGCTCATCTTCAGGCTGACTGCTGCAGGGTAGCTCCCTCCCTGAAATAGCCACATCACCAGCCCCCACTTCAGGTGTGGGGTCTGTCTGGGTCTACCCCAGGCTACCAGACTCACATGCCTGTCTCCAAGCCTGACTGTGTGTCACTGGATGCACACAAGGTACTGCATTATCAAAATCATTCCCTATCAAGATATCTGCAGGGATATCCTCAAACACACCTCCTTGTTTACTTCCTTTTCCACCCTCCCAGTCAAGGTGAACCTTGGCCAAAGGCATTTGGAATTGGGTCCCTCCTAAAGCTCTGACAGAAGTGGACTGCTCAAGCAAGTACTTCTTCTCTTTAACCACTGCAGGCTTCACAATTGGGTATGTCAGAGGTTGTGTCACTCTTAGCAGTGGCCTATTTTCCATCCACTAAGATAGGATATATACTCTGGTGGTAGTCTGGTACCCCTTTTGTCTCCAGACAACTTACCACTTGCATACTGTTATTCCCACTTGCTGGCTCCCACACCTTGCTTCTGTGGATATCTGTATGCTACATGGCCCCACTGGTTACATTTAAAACATATAACCCTTGATCCTGTCCATGTAGCCAAACTACTGGCTTCCCCTGTTACTGGTGGACTCTGGTGGGGTGGTTTAGGCTGCCCACCATGTGTTTCCTTATATCCATGTGCAGCACCAGGTATCCTTTTCTTGTGTACTGATGCCCTGCTTACTAAGTAGAGATCCCCTTTTCTCCCCTGCTCATCTACAGAGTTACACTGCAAATCTGCCAACCAGATTACCATGTCTTCAGACAAAGTGCTAAGGGCTTGTTCTCTCAACAAAAGGTCTGCCAGCCTTTCAAAAGTGGTGACCTGACACCCACTCACCCACAGATGAAAATAAGTGCTTAACTCAGGAATATAATCACATACACTTTCATCTGCCATGTGTCTATGCTCACAAAATGTTTTTTTCTGTAAGCTTCCACAGTTAACATAAAACTTTCCAATAAACATTGTTTAACTTTATCATAGTTTAAACGGTCAGTATCAGACAATTTAGTAACAGCAGTTAGAATTATCATGGAGTAAGGGGGTCAGAAACCGTATCCAGAGCCTTTGGTCAACATTGTACTGTTTACAAACAGTTTCAAAAATATGACTAAAACTATCAACATTATCACCCTCTCCAAATTGTGGAAGAAATTTACTGACCTTTATTGCTTATGGGGTTTGGTTATTCCCATCCACAATACCTCCATGACCCTGATGAAAAGTCAGCATCTCCCTCTCATGTTGACCCTGCTTCTCATTTTCTTCAACCACCAAATGCTGCAGTTTCTCATTTTCTTCAGCTTCCAAATGCCGCAGTCTCTCTGCCAATTCTGTTTCCATCTGTTTTGCCTGCTGCAGTCTCTCCACTGATTCTAATTCCAAATGTTTAGCTTCCATTTTAATTATCTTTAACTCCAGATGGGTTTGTAAGTATTCTGAAGAAAAGGTGAACTGTCCTGTTTCCGAGGGCTGTAGATCCTCATCTCCAGACTGGTTATCCTCCTGGTTGCTGGTCTGGGCTACAGGTTTGACTAAGGCTGAAATAATTTTCTCTTTAGTCAGATTGGCATGCACCAGTCCTTTGGCTTCACACACTTTGGCCAACTAGTTCTTTTGTCAGCTTGCCATAGTCTTCTGTTAACATCTTTGCCTGCTTTCCCTGACTAGACTAAACTAAGAGAAAATAAATAAAACTGATGTGAAAGTGAAGCTCTGCATGTTTATCTTGTGGCTGCTGAGAGTACACATACCTTCAGTGGTAACTGACTATGGGCTACAGAAGTTCAATTAATATTCACACCACTGCTCACCAATATGTGAGAGCCCTTCTCTGAGCCAGTAATCAAGGAGTCTCAATCCTCACCCCTGACAGCAGTGAGGCACATTTTAGGAGCAAAAACAGATACTGTATTTCCAGATGCAGCTCTCTGCACTAAGCACAATTTCCCTTAAGAGCACACAGGGAATACACTCCTTTCCTGGGGATGGCTTTCCCTGTCTCACCAGGCCACAACTATGACTCCACACTGACCACAGCTGTAGAGTTGAGTCCTCAGCCAAGTGTTCCAAGCCAAGTCCTCCACCACCCTCTCTGTGAAAGCAGTGCTCTGTCCCTGCTGCAAGTAGTTGACATACACACACACACACACACACACACACACACACACACACACACACACACACACACACACACACACACACACACCTGGGAAAGGCTGACAGATTTACCAGCTATGCCCTCTCTGCCCAGACTATAAGGTAGCCACTGCCACTAGAACACTCCAAAGCCAAATACTCTAAAGTTCTTACAAGCAGCAATATGAATATTGCTTAAACAAATCATGAGTGAGTACATAATTTACAGTTATAGCCTTTGTTTTATCTTCATTAATTTATAACCCAAAACAACTTGAAACTACCTCAAAGTAATCTACAGCACAGATATGTCCTTTTCTGGGTTTATCAAATACAAAATAATGTCACCTGCAAAAATTATATTGCGTAAAATTAATAGTAATATAAATAGTAGTGTTTGACTAATGCAGCAGGGCTTTCAGGAGCAGTCACAGTGTTGCCAAGTAAATGTAAGTACTCTCAAAGGTTAAAATATAAGACCATCCAGAATGAAAAATTTAAATATATTTAATAATAAATAATAAAAGAATATGTTTATAGATGTGTACTAAGCTAATGGACTTGGAGCCTTTACAAGTCTAGCCCAAAAAAAATTGCCCAGGCACCGTGCCACCTGATGTTAGTTCACAGTGCCCATATCAAGTAGTGCAATTGGAATGATCCCTGGAGTGAACTTTCTGTTACCCATCCACTCATCAAGATTTCTGTTGAAGAGGGACAGTGAGGTGCTCTGCTTGACATGAATGGGAAGCTTATTCCAGAGTATGGGTAGTCTTTGGGAGATGAACCTGTCCCTACAGCATGCTCTGTTAATTGTGGTAATGAGGTTGTGATCTCTGGAGAGTGTGACGCAGGGGGATTGGGATTTCTTTAGGTGTAGCATTTCAAGTAGGGCTGGGTCATACATGGCTTTGTAAGTCAAGCAGAGATCACCTCTAAGTAGATAATGTAAATACTAAATATCTATTTACAATAAACACCAGAGTTTCAGACACAGGAAATATTAAAAATAACACAGACACAGAAAAACAGTACTTAACTAATCTCACTATATTTTCTTGACTGATCTAAATAATTACTGTTCCCTGGTTACTTACTAAAACAAGGCAAGATGAAGTGGGTGAGTGATCCTTCTTTGACAGGTTTCAAGAACAGACTGCCGTGAGACTTCTGCATCTTCCAATATTAAAACATCATTTCAATGCTGAATTACAGAATGACATGACAAACATCTGGTCATCTAATTTCTGGTTCCCACACTACCCCCTTTAGTAGAAACTGAACCAAAATCTAGCACATTTTATTTATTTATTTATTTTATTTTACATTTGTTGACCGGGCTAGTCTAGCTGGATATATGTCCATTTTCAGTAGAGGCCCGGGGAGAAAAGCTCCATGTGCAAAACAATATGAATAAAACAATAGACAACATATGATAGACCAAAAATAGAATAGAACAATATATAATAAATAACATTTTAAGTATGGTCACGAAAAAGTCTACAGAATAATAGAAAAAAACACATTTAAAATATGGTCATGAAAAAGTCAACAGAAGAATATATGCAATGTATACGATGGTAAAGCAGTTAAACAAAGATGATAATAAAGAAGTAAATATGAAGACTTCAGTCACAGGATTCCTAATAAGCAGCTTTAGAAGGGAAGGGTAGATGATGCAGGTGGTTGTAGTGAGAAGAAGCAGCAGTTAGTCAGGGATAATACAGGAACATAACCAGTGTTTCTTGAGATGAAGCTTGAGTTCTTTTTGAAAAGTTTATGAGAGCAGAGAGTAGTAAGTTCAGAGGGTAGAAGATTCCATAGCTTACCAATGTTGTTACAGAAGAGGGAGTCGCCTGCTACATTGTTAGCTCTGCTGGTGTTGAACAGTAGTTTATTATCAGAGCGTACGTTTTTAGGATTATGGTAGAGGGTAAGTAGGCTTGAGAGTATAGGAGTATTAGAGGGTTGATACATTATTTCATGGGCAATAGTAAGCTGTGAAAAATGAAGATGCTGCAGAAATTCTAACCAATCGAGTTGTATAAGATTTAGACAGTGGTGAGTTCGGAAAGGAGAGGCAGCAGCAAATCTGGCAATATTATTATAGGATACCGTCAGCTTGTGAATGTTGGTTTTAGAAAGGTTTGTATAGATGGGTGAGACATAGAGTAGAGTAGAAATGAGATGAGTTCTGGCTATAGCAGTCCTGGCTGTTGGAGTAAGAAAGGGTTTGATTCTATAGAGGGATCCAAGTTTCTTGTTGACTGTTTTTATTGTACTATTAATATGTGTGTCAAAGTTGAGGTTATTGTCAATAGTTATTCCTAGGAGCTTGGTAGTTGGGTCTGGAGAGATAACAGTGCCATTGTTAGATGTAAGTGTAAATTCTATGGGGGTGGACTTACGTGTTGGGGAGAAGAGTAGCAGTTTTGTTTTCTTAGGATTTAGGAGGAGACAGCGGTTTGTAAACCATTGTTCTAATGTGTTAAATGCATTCTGGGTTATGGTTTGCAGTTCAATTTGAGAGGTAGCTGAGCAGATAATAGTGGAGTCATCTGCATACTGAATGCGGGTAGTATGAGGAATTGCTGAGTGAAGATCATTAATGTAGATGGAAAATAGGAGCGGCCCTAATATGGAGCCCTGAGGGACACCAAGGGAGATAGGTAGGAGGTTTGATAGATTATTGTGCCAGAGTACCGCTTGTTTTCTGCTATTAAGGTAAGATTTGAACCAGTTGATGTTTAATGGGTCAAGGGACAGAGATTGCATGATATGCAAGAGCAGCTGGTGATGAACCATGTCGAAGGCTTTGGATAAATCAACGAATACTGCAGAGGAATGAAAGCCGTTGTTACGATTATTGTTAATACAGTCTGTAAAAGATAACAGGGCAGTGGTGGTACTATGGTAAGGTGTGAAGCCATGTTGACAGTTAGCCAGTAGCTTATTTTGGAGAAGGTGGTTTAGAAGTTGTTTCTGAATACATTTTTCCATAATTTTAGCCAGGGGAGATAGCAAGGCTATGGGACAAAAATTAGAGAAATCATTTGAGTTCCCACCTTTGTGTAGAGGAATAATATAAGAAATTTTCCAGATGGTCGGGATATGTCCTTCAGTAATGGTTCTGTTGATAAGAATGGATATAGGGTAGGCTATAGATTTGGCTCCTATTTGAAGGTATTCTGCTGGGAGTTGGTCAGCTGAGGGGGTGGAAGGTTTAAGTTTTATTAGAAGAGAGCAAATAGTAGAAGTAGACACTGGTTGCAATAGAAAGGAAGGAGGAGGATTTACAGAAGAATTAGGCAGGTTTGCGGTGTCTGGTGTAAGATGGCTAGCAAGAGATTGGATGGCATTGGTAAAGAAGGAGTTAAAGGAGTTAACAGTGTGAATGGGATTATCTGGGTTGGAGCCTAGAGGGTTGGGGGTGACTGATTGTCCTGGATGAAGAAGTTTGTTAATGCTGTTCCAGAACATTTGAGGTTTATTAAGATGGGTTTGCTGTATTGTATGAATTGTATGTATTGTATGTATCACATGTATGTCATAATACACACACATAGAGCTTTGTTAAGATGTGTTATAGCATCTGGAAGCTATAAAACCATTTCAAAAACTTCCACTCTTCCAGGGTAGCAATTAGTTTACCCCTAATGACAATACAGTAGAATTCCTAGTCCTGGATTTCACAGACAATTTGTCTCTGGCTGCAATCAAAACTATAAGATACAATCTTCATGGCCTAAACTGGTAATTTAATTTCAGACTATTTTTTAAAGTTAGCTGGACTGAATTAACCTCTTCTCTTCCAGTATCCTCTGTCACATTATATTAATTTCAATAGTTAAAATAAGTCTGACATACAGGTGTACTTTTTTTTCTGTCTAGCAGGATCCACTGTCGACACATTTTTAACACAAGCAGCTTTACAAATACATTTTCAACATGAGCACCTGTACAAATCAGTTTGATATACACATGACATATAATCCTTTACAAAACTCCAGCTAGCTATGCTGGAATTTGTTACACATTCATTGCCCTACTTCTCCTGTGGCATAGCTGGCACTACCTCACATCATCGCAATTAGCTTCCAAAACAAAAGCACATTTAACATTTAATCCATACTCCTAAATACTTCATCATATCTTGTACCCACGAATATGGGTATTGCTTAACCAAATGATGAGTGGGTACATAATTTACAGTTATAACCTTTGTTTTATCTTCATTAATTTATAACCCAAAACAACTGCAAACTACCTCAAAATGATCTACAGCACAGATATGTCCTTTTCTGGGTTTATCAAATACAAAATAATATCACCTGCAAATAAATCAAACGTTTCTTGATTACTTTACCAATTATATCCTTGAATTTCTGAGTTCCTTGTTTTCTTTGCCAGTGGTTGTAAAGATAAAGCAAATAATAAAAGGGAAAGATGACACCCCAGCCTAGTTCCTCTAATCAGACACAACTTATTGGAGAGGAGCCCTCCCACTTTGACATTTGACCTACATGGACAGACTGAAGGCCCTGTCACTGTACTTTGTATCTTATAGGCTGCTGAAAAGCGACTTGAGCCTGGCCTACAGAACAGTCTTGGACCCTGACCTAATGGAAATGCTGCACATCTGCAAGTCAAATGGGATAAGATTCACTTGCTCTAGGGATGTTAACCTAACCTGCAGCATTAACAGGACATGCTGGAGAGACAGATATGTCTCCCAGAGATTGCCATTCCTCTGGAACAACCTCCCAGTTCACATAAACAGAGCTCCCTAATGACCTATTTAAGCATAACTTACTGAATGGGAGATCATAAATTTACCCCAGGGGAGTTACCGCTGTCCCTCTTGAGTAAGGGCTGATCATAGACTCATGCTGCAAATATAGACTATACAGTCTGGTCAATAAGTGAACAAGGGTATAACATGGCTAGGTTTATAAAGGCTCTAGGGTCAATAGCCTAGAAATTTCTTATGCACCTATTTATTTCTTGTCTCTTATCTTCCTATTTCCTCCTAATTAACCTTATTATAGTGTCAGGGAATGCAAATGCTTCCATTGCCCTACTCATGAAATCTCAGCTTACTATGTTGAAAGCTTTCTATACGTCAGGACCCACCAAGAACAACAGTATTTTCTTTCATTCCTTTTGGATAATCATTATTTATGTTGTCAAAAGTTTGTCTCCCCTCCATAAAACCACAATGACCCATAGCTGTCAAATTTGGCAACACCTTTGCCATGCCATCTTTGAGTTTTACAGATGTCACACCTTCTTTTCCAAAATGCTGGTTCTTTCCCTCATTTTAAAATACTATTAAACAAAATCTTCCAGCTGTCTTTCTCTTTTTTCCCTCATAACTTCCAACCTTCCACAGGAATACCATTTATTCCTGGAGACTTCCCTGCAGATTCAGTACATGTCATCATTTTATCTCCTCTCTTCCTTTCTTAACTATTAGTTATTTAGCCTCATCTTCTTTAATTTTGGCATAATCAAGTCTTCCATAAATATTTCTATTTTTGTTCTTTCTTGATTTCAACATTTTTGTACTTTATACAAATTTTCATAAAATTTCCAAAATATCTCTAAAGGATCTCTGGTTTGGTGACAACCCTTTCTACCCTCTGCTGCCTACATCACTGTGCTAAAAGATTTTATGCTTTGGAATTAGTATCCAAAATAGTTGCTTAACATTGATCTGTCTAAAGTCATGCATATTGTCCAAATACGTCATTATATTACCTTTAGCATTCTAGAGTTGTTCCTCTTCTTGTTCTGTAAGATTCCCTTTATTCTTCAAAACTTTAACCTTTGTCAACCCTTTAGATATTGCTTATCATTTCTTAACCACATCTCTTTCTCTTGTATTTATACCCTATTTTTAACTTCATTTTCATTTTATCCCACTCACTAGCAAGCCCTTTGAAGAAATTCCGAATTTTCCTAATAATTCTTAAATAATTTCCACTACCCATTTCTTAAATTCCTCTCTTTTAAACAAGTAGGTGGAAAGCACCAGTATTTCATTTTTATTTCTTTACCCTGAATTTTTATCTTAGATTTTATCAGTGAAAAATGGATTGGATGTGTGTCAAAGCTTTCAGTTAAACATACATGTTCTTGTGAGTTATAATTTCTTTCCAGTTTTGCCCAGTTTTTTTTAGCTTGGGGATTAATATGACAATTTTGTCCAAGTACTACTGAATTCACATCTTCATTACCAAATATTTTCATAACTTTCTTCAGAAATCTACCCTCTTTTGTTATGTTTCTTTTCTAGGTCCTCCTCATACTCCTTGACTGTTACAAATCAAGTTCCAGTCCTCACCTGTAAGCAATGTTACCTGCTGAAAACTGATTATTTATCCCAATTTTTTTAAAGCTTCATAATACCAGTTTTTGGTGGAATATAAATACATGCCAGCATAATTCTCCACCTTTATCAATATCCCCTTGCTACTACAAATCTACAATTATTGTCTTTTTTCCTCTTTCCATCACTATTGGAGCCGCTGTAGCAATCAGAATTATTACTTCCATTTTCCTTTGTCCCTGACGTTATGCTGAATATCAACACTGAAATCCTTTCTGTCAAGTCCACATGCTTATCTCTTCTGCACCATTGCTATTAACACTCTTATATTTCCTAATATAATTCACTGTTTCCTTTTTGTCCATAGTTGTAAAGCTATTTACATTCCATGTTACTATAGACTATACTTGAAGTAGTGAATATTGTAACAGAGATTGTAGACTATATAACAACATATGTAATATATAATGTTTATAAATATGAACTTGTTAATATGGTTTGAATACTTTTATATAAATGTAAGTTTACGTATATCACAAGTGATAATTCAATAAAGGTGTTTAAACAAAGATATTAAGGTTAGAGTAGCTATTATGATAGAGTTATTGTTCCCGCTTATTATACATGACAGCGTTTTGAGTGTGGATTTACAACTTTTGTCGTATGTGCACATACTGTAATGTTTGACAGGCTGATCTCTTATACAGTTTGTTCTTATCTCCATTTGAACCTGTGTCACATTTTTCAAGCCTTTTGCTTTAATGAAAACTCTCAAACAAGAACAACAAAAAAACTAGATACATTTTCAGAGTGCCCCCATCCCCTATTGACTTAAAACAAACATGCAAAATTATGTATATTTTTAACAAATTAATTTTAACCCTCCAGGTAGGAACATTTGCCCCAAATCAACGGCTGCACCCAGAGGCATAACCTAGTCTAAATTTAAGGTTACCAATGCTAAAGCAAATGTTGCAGCCTGTGTCCCCACTTACACCAATTTTTGCCTGTACTTTTCTTACCTCTATTTCCCCCTAGATGTGAAAAAACAGGCTGTATACTTTCAGAAAACTTTAACTTTTAGCCCTAAGAGAACTTGCACTGTTAACTTTAAATAAAACTGAATTATGCACTGTTCTTTTAAATGCATTGAAGTATTAAGGATGATGGGGAGGTTACTATTTCTTATTCACTAGCCATAATTTCAAAATTTATTTTTCATTGAACTGCTTGTAATTGCACCTTTAAGTTTTGCATTTCCCTCAGCAAAGAATGCTGAAAAGTTTAAGATTAATTGCTTTTGAAGAAAAATTGACTTTATTTGCCAGACATATTATTTTATTCCTGACAAAACTAGAAAAGGACATCTTAGTGGTGTGGAACATCTTGAGACAGTTTCATGCCTTTTTGTGATATAAAATTAATGAAGATAAAACAAAGGCTATAGCTGTAGGTTCATATGCTCATAGGTATATAAGTCCATAAGTAAGTCCATAAGTAAGTACTAGGCTATCTGCACTTGCGGGACATTTTAAGCCCAGCCATTTTCCCTCTCTGGTTTGAAATAACCTATCCCATTTGGTTACAGACTGGCCTTACCCATCGTATGTTTGATAATTATATATTACCCCAAATAAGAATGACTGGGATCATACCATAGATAATTTGAGGAGACCCATAGATGGGATAAAGCATTTTAGAACTGTACCTGTCCATTTGTAGCACAGACGACAGTCCTGCAATAAATTTTCTGTTTCCCATACATTGTTGCAGAAGTTCAGACCCTAGACCAAACATACAAGATACATGCATTGCCTGTCAGTCCTTCTACAAAAAAAACTCACTGTGGCAATAAAACAAAGGGATAATGACATCCATCCCAGAGGACAAGTCCAAGAGATAAAATCTGAGCTTGTCTGAATGTCTGTGCATTATATATACTGTTGGTGCACAGCTAACATCTGTGCATTATATATCCTGTGAGTGCACAGCTAATGTCTGTGCATTGTATATCCTGTGTGTGCACAGGCTGTCTTGCTGTGCATCATTTAAAGTAGTGCTGTAGTTACCATGGACCCTATGTTTGTATAATGTGCCTCTTTTGTTTACTATCATTTTGTCTTCATAGCATCTCTTCTTCCTGAAGAGACTCAAGTCTGCTCAGTGTACCCCTCGCAGTATCGATGTACCAAGCATGAGCATGCATTCCCCAGAAGAGAACTGATCTCATACTCACAACCTTGAGATTGTATCTACGAACTATGGCACTGCCAGTACCTCAGATAGAACAGCCTCTGCCCTTGCTCCTTATATTCAGCACAGAGTGCTGCTTATAAATCTAAAGAAACTTCACTCCTCTAAATTACAAACAAATGAATAAGCAGGCTAGTGTCAGCCAGCAATGGAAAGATTATGAAGACTGCAACAAAAAAGCTAAAATAAGTCACAAGAAAGTCAATTATTAATTAACTAAAAGCATCCATGGCCTCCAAAACAAAAGCAAGGGCTTTATATCATTATATATTTTTAATTTTACATTTCTTTTTTGGGGATTATCTCATGTCTAATGGTAATAAAACAAAAAAAGAAAAATCTAGCAAAGCTAGAATTTCCACTGTTCAATACCTTAAACCTCTTGAATCAGAGACAACATGGGATATATATGAATTACCCTTCAAGAATATCAGGTGTTTCAGCTAAATGGCAATTCTGAATGTCCATGACTTTTTTCTTTTATGTCTTTTTATGGACAATGTCAGGCAAAAAAGCCAGACCCTCTAGCTGCAGACATGCATGTTTCTGCCTTCTTATTACATCATCAGCACAGCATAAGAGGAATGTTTGACTTTTGGAAACACAGGGTAGTCATACCCAACTGATATCCATAAACATAAGGGTGTCTACAAACTATCCCAACAAACTAAAACAATGTTTAAAAAGGTCACACAGAAAAAACAATTGGTTAAAAACACAAAAAGAAAAATGTAGCTAAACTAGAATTTCCACTGTGTGATACCTTAAACCTCTTGAATCAGAGGTAACATTGGATATATGTAAATGGCTTCTACTGACACATGACTCATACTGAGAAATGCAACAAGAAATAGAAAAGGAAATTAAACTGCTGAAAGGTAAAGAAAAATTAATCCAGAATTACAAATTCAGATGCTAAAAGATGGCACTACTATGCCTCTGCATGAGTCACACTATTTTTCTGTTACTGACTAGTTTACATTCTCAGGAATGCATATTAATGTACTGCCCTTTATTAAGCAGTTTGCTTACTTAGATAGGTAACCTTAATATATTTTAGTGAAAGAAGATTATATGCAATGTTCTCTTTTAAAATGAGTTTAAAAGAAACTCTACTCGTTCACTAAACAGTTTCTAGACTTGCTGCTTATTTGATTTCATGAATATTACATTTAACTGTATACCATGTTTGCTATATCGGTCTTCACACTTCTTAAAGACTCACTGCTTTGTTTCACATATATGGTGTTTTTACCACGTTTGATGAGTATGCTATCACATTTTTAAGGAAATATCCTTGCAAATAACAATATGTTTATTAGTAAAACTAGCATGGAAATGGAATTTGAAGTTTTCAGCTGCAAGAGAGAGAAATTTAAGGACTGTTTAAATGTTTGACTGCTATAAGAAACACTGCATGATATGAATAAGGAAAATAAATCAAAGGACACAGCACCATAATCAGGAATTATAGTTTTCTTTTCTTGTTAGTTTGCCATGTTTTTAATTGGAAACATAGAGGGTTATACTTACTGGCAGTACCCACAGGATATGCAGGAGCAAACCCTATATAAACCATACCTACTTCCAGAACTGCATACTTTTTCAATATATTCATAATGCAGGTGGAAGCAGAGGATTTACTGGATTATTATTATTATTATTAATAATATTTTAATAAGAGCTGATTTTGCACATACAACATGGTGGGGGAAGAGTAGGGCAGCTCCCTCACTGCATATGATACGCAGCTCTTCTAAAGTACTGACTTTTTATAGTAGGCTATAATAAATGGACATGATCACATCTGCACAGTCCCGTGTCCCGCCCCAGGGGTACTACAATCAACTGATGCTCTTAATGTCTTCCTTTCTCAGCAGTTAGAATTCTATTCTTTTTTTTTTCAAATGGGGACTAGAAATGTTGTTTTTTCATTAGTTTGCATTCCAGTTTGAATGTCAGCCAGAATAAAGCAATTTCTTTGATAGGTATGTTCTGTGAATATATGATTCTGTAGTAGCAGAAATTGGAATCATAAATATATTAATAAAAAATACAACTAAAATATAAGTTATAAAGCCAGGATTTGAGCTATATAAACAATGGTATTCCAAATGAATCAAAGCTCTGAAGTAAAGAAACATCAGGTACAAATGAAACATTTAAAAATGCCAGCCAAAAGTCTGAGAGTTAAATAGTAATTTAAGCAACCTCATTTAGCAAAGAACATTTAGGTAGAAATGTTTGACTTAGACTCTCGTTTCTGTATTCAAACTGTCTGCAACTGATATCTGGCCTATGGTCTAGTTCCTAAATATGCAATTAACGGTGTAGCAGCTGGCACTAAGTAAATATGAAGCAAAAATCTGGACATTCTGCCAAAATCTGCAGTTGAGAGATATGATATACGTACCACCAAGAAGAAAAGATAAAGAAACTCTGTACTTCAGCTGCTGTGTGCCTGTGTCACATCCAGCAAACGAAATTAGGCAAGCAAATAAAATACAAAATAATATGAATAATCCACTTGTTCCACCACAAGACAAGTCCACAATCGAAACTGGCTGCAACTGTTTGCTTCTCGCTCTTTTCCCAGCACATAAAGCCCGGGAAGAGAGCGACAACCAATCAGCAGCCATTTAGCCCATGCATGTGATGTACGTGCCTGCGGATGTGGCAGTCCAAACCCCTTCCAATTCTATGCGGTTTGGAACCGCATAGACTGCTGGGCATCACACTGATGCCTTAATTCGCTATCCGGACTGCAGCGCTGGAGTTGGATCTCTAAGAAAGAGAAAAAAAAAATTTATTTTTTTAAAACCGCCGCAACCCAGAATTCAAAAGTGTGCATGCTCAGTCAGTCGGCGTAAAGCAGACGGCTGATAAGAGATGAGAGACTCAGTGTAAAGACAGTAAAAAAAAAATTAATAAGTAAAACTAAAAAGTCTTTCTTTCTTTTTTCTTGAGGGGGCTGCAGTCCGGCAGTCCGATTTCATGAGCCGCCCCTGTATCTGTCTGGGCCACAAGCATGGCTATGATGATGACTGTTGCAAGGCAACTTTCTGCAGAAATCAGGACATTAGAAGAAGAGGTAGGTAGGCATAAAGAAGCATGGTGGGAGGGCACTGCTGTGACACAGTGCCCCTTAGTGGCTGTCCTGGAGGGGGAATCATGACAAAAAATGTACTACATTTGGTGTTGTGTAGGGTGGCAAAGAGATTGCAGCAAAGACTACCCCATTGGCTGAGTATCAACCTAGCTACCCCTTGGTTGAGGAAACACTCATCAGGCATAAGAAGATCTCTGACAAGCTTGTCCACAAAGCGAGTACCCCTGCAATGTGTGTTACTATCAAAAAGAGGTCCAAGGTTATTGACCATGGTCAAACTCTTATAGCTTCCTGACATAAGGAGTAAGATCTGGTTCCTCCTTGCTTTCTGATGTACCAAACTACTGTCATATTGTGCTTTTGGCTACATCTCATGCCCTGTGGAAGGCAGTCCTGAAACTCCTGCAACCCTAAGAGAATTGCTGTCAACTCCAAAACATTTATGTGAACATTGGCCTTGCTTCCATCCACAGACCTGATTTGGACCATTTTCCTTTCATAATGCCCCTCACCATGAAACAGAGAATGCAACCATTGTCACTGTCATTAATGGGGGAGAAGGATGAAATGGTCGGCCCACCTAAACCACTGGAGATTGCAAACACCACATTAGATGCTTCTTGCAAGAATACGTGCAGTGATTATAGTCTTGGATAAAGTAAAGGAGCTGTGGCCATTAAGCTTGAAGAAGCCACTGTAAAATCCTCAAGTGGAAGCAAGGTGGTCCATTAAGATTGATGATGCCATCAGACCTAACATTCTTACAACAAAAGATGCTGGAGGACAGTAGTTGAGAAGAACAGACTGAACTGCAGACTGTAAAGTATGAACTCTGAAGGAAGGGAGATTATCAAAAGAGTGGTGCCAAGGAGGCACCCTAAGAAGATGACTTTGTGAGATATGGTTGGATTTGTCCAGATTCAATAGTATCTCCAGAAACTGACCAAGATGAAGTAGGTAGTTCCTGGCCTACAGAAGAGACTCCATCAACAGGGCAGTTAATAGCCAGTCATCAAGATACAGGAAAATCTTGCATACTAAAAGTCATAGATGGGCTGTTATGACAGCCATGCATTTACTGAGCACCCTGGGGGCTGTGGTGAAACCAAATGGTAAGGCTCTGAATGGATTGTGATCGACTGCTATTAAGAAGTGTAGGAATCTCTGACTCCTTCGCTATCTTGATGTGAAGGTAAGTGTCTTGGAGATCCAGAGAGCACATTCATTCACCCTGAGGAAGGGTAGAATAAATTGCACCATGACCATACTGAATCAAGTCTTGCGTACATATTTGTTCAGGAGGCTGAGGTCTAGAATTGGCCTGAGGTCTTCAGTCATTTTTTGGAACCAAAAAAGAACTTGGAATAAAATCCTGACGCTTTCTGCTCTGGTGGAACCTACTAGATGGCTCTTTTGGTGAGCGTAGAAGAAATCTCGTTTTTTGTGACTTTTCCTGAATGGGTGGGACATCTGGCAACAGGTTGCTGGGCTGAGGCAGAGGTTACAAAAAAAAAAAAAAAAGGAATGTAAAACCTTCTGGATATTATCCCTCTTACCCATCTGTCTCGTGATGACCTGACAATGATGCTGGGTAGAGGGGGAGCAGAAGGATAGACTTTCAGGGATTCTGTGGTATTCTAAAAAAACTCCAAAGTAATACCACACAAAAGCAAAAAAAAGAGCCACGCAAACTTAGAAGCTGAATTCAATTTATAAGCATCAGGTACCTTGGCATTTCACCTTCAGTGATAAATTACAATCACATTACAGCTCCTTTTATACAACAATGCTCCCTACTGATTGGTTGCACTAACATTTCAAATACAATCTTCTTCTTTACAAAGATATAAATATTACAACGTCCACATAAATACTTTATAACATTCACATGTTAAAACCTTATACAAAACATTTTACAAAAACCTTTACATTTTCTTGCTGACACATTCAAGTATTGCAATTTTGTTCCATTATGCAGTTCAAACATGTTGGTTATACATTCAGATTAACCTCTAGGTTCAGACCCCTTGGAGAAAGTGTGCAAAAGTTAATAATCATCCTGCTTTCTAACCTAAGCAACTTTGTAATAAAATCACCCCCTCTCATATTATAGGGTTGACCCAACACACAAAAGAACAAAGTTTCATCAGACCCATCATGGACCAAGTGAAAATGTTCAGCAACAGGACTGTTAATATTCCTCTTCCTAATATCACCCAAGTGTTCCAAAATTCTAACCTTAACCATTCTTTTAGTTTGTCCCACATACCATTTAACCTTACTACAACCACAACTCAAAAAGTGTACCACCCCACAAGAATTACAACTAAACTGTCCCCTGAAAACAAATTTCTTTCCATTAATATAATTTCCTGACAATTTTTTCACCCTTTTACATACCATACAATGCTTACAAGGAAATGTGCCCACTTTATCACAACTTGTACCAACCTGTCTAGCATTCAATAACTCTTTAAGATTCAAATATCTTCCATAAAAAAATTTAACATACCCAGGAAATAAGCCTCCATGCTGTTCATCCCGATATACAAGATACCAAGACTCCATCACCAACTTTCTCAAGATATCTGAAAATGGGGAATATTTTGTAGCTAAATACAAATCCCTGTCCGCTTCATTGCCCTGATGATCACCCACTATATCATTCTTCCTCCAAAACCCACCAATACTCACATTTCCATACATCACATCCATATCCTTATTTACAATACCACCACTGCACACCCTCTTAATAGCCTCATCCAACATCTGCTTACTATACCCTCTCATCAGTAACCTTTCTACTACTTCAATGAGCTTAACTTTCTTAAGTTTAGCTTCAGAAATATTAAGTATGGTGAGTTTAATTTCACCTACTGGAAGAGAGTTAATAAGGTGCAGTAGATGCGTGCTATTTGCATGCAAAAAATTATTAACAGCAGTGGGGTTTCGGTAGGGTTTGAACTGGGTTTTACCATGCTCATCTACATAAAATTCCACATCAAGGAATTCTAAGACATTCTTTCGACATTCAAAAGAAAACTTTAATCCATGCAAATTTCTATTTACTTGCTCCACAAACAATGAAAATTCACCTATAGGTCCTTTGCAAACAAAAAAAAACAAATCATCACTAAACTTTTTATATAAAATGACTTGCGTTCTAAAAAATTCAGTACTACAGATAAACTTCTTTTCAAACTCCCCCATGTATAGAATTGCATAGGACGGAACATATGGTGTACCCATAGCACTTCTTCTGTTTTGTAAAAAAAACTGCACTCTCAAGCACAAAATAACTATGTGTCAAACAAAATTCCAAAAGACTAACTACAAAGGCAGTACACGACCTGTCACCTATTATATTCCGAATAGCTTCCAAACTCCATTTAATATCCAGCCCAATAATAATCATTCTACCATTCTACCTTAGACACTAACTGGCTTACTTCCTGGGTATTTTTAGCATGTGCAGGCACCACACACAAGTACTTTTTAAGCAGAGTCAAGAAAAATGCCAACATTGTCCAAATATGAATTTACCCCTGACACTATGGGTCTTCCAGGTGGGTCACATAAACTTTTATGCACCTTGGGGATGGCGTACAATACTGGATCAACAGGCTTAGCAACATATAACCTCTAGACATCAGCAGAATACAAAAAAAAAAATAGTCATTCCCCCCTCTCTAACAATTCCAGCAATGATGCATTATGATGCATTAAAGTGCTTAATTGGATTATTCATCAATAAATTCCTAACCATGATACTGTACTTATTCCTAGGTAAAACCACCCAATTTCCCCCTTTATCAGACTGCTTAAATGCGTATTGTTCAGCATAACCCTTCAATTGCTTTAAAGCCTGTCATTCCTGTTTCGCTAAATTGAAATGCTTTCTAGCTTTTTGAAACTTAAAATATTCAAATTCAACTTTTTTAAGTAACACCAGTTCAAACAGAATGACAGCAGGGAACAACTTAAGATGATACAAATTGCTTACATTTGAGAATTTAGGAAAAGGTAGTTTCCTATAACCTGTGCCAAATAAACTTTGATCCTCCCTCATTAACACATTAATTTACATCAAAAAGCACATTCTCATACACAGATAAATTCAACAGTGGATCATCACAGTCAACATCTCATTAACATTCCCCAATGTATTTAATTCCACTACATCAAATGCAGCTTCCTACAAAACCTTTTAATATCAAAAACAGTATCAGCTAAGGTAGGAATTACCGTAGGTACGAACTTTATACCCCTTTCCAACACTTTCAAACCATCCTGACAAATGTCCAAATCAGATACATTTATTATCTGCAAAGTTTGCACATTACTGAAAACATGACTGGAATTGGCAGAGTCACAGGGAAAAAAAAAACATTTTGTCTTACTGCAATACAAACATTAGTCCTTAAGTCTTTTTGAAGTCCTTTGTCTTGTTTTTCCAACCCTTCCCTTTTGCCCACGAAAAAACTTGTTTTGTTTTGCCTCAACTTGCTGTAACTGTTCCCCTTCATTTTCCAACCTAATATTTTCAAAAGAAACACTTTTCCTCGAGGAAATCTCAGAGGACGATACTGAAGACTCTCTCTCATCACAGAACCACGCTCACTGAATCTGGACTTGGGTCTCCCCCATTATACTCGGCTATCAACCATTAGGGCCATTGTAAGCCTAGCTGTGCAAACAAAATGTGAGCCACCAATTTGATTTATGTAGGGAGTGATTTACTGACTGCCTCTGTCAAGCAGAGAAATAGGCAACAGACCATGGGTGAATTTGTGATTACCCATCCATTGATCCAAGTTGCACTTAAACAGGGATAAGGAGTAACTCTACTTCAAATGGATGGGGAGCATCTTCCTTAGAATGTAAACACTCTTAGAAATATAATGAATAAAGAGGACCAGTGGAGTGAATGCTCAACGGAACAACAAGCTCAAAGATAAATAGTTAAAAACAAACACCGCTGAGCAAAACAATGGAGGATTGCAGTCTCATTTAAATCACAAGTAGCTCCTAAATCCAATAGCCAATGATGTAAATAATCCAAGTGCAGGCGAGGTATGTAAAAAGCAGGTTTATTAATAAAAAGAGGTGAGCGCTTTCGCATGAGCTTCTTCAGACCTACACAACTAAACTGTCTGTAAACATCAGTTTAAAAAGCCAAAATGGCGCCAAAATCCTGTCCATTATTTAAAGGTACATGGCTCATTAAAAATATCATGTAAAAAAGTCATATATAAAATTCCTATACACCATCATAAAACAGTACGGCATTTCAAAACAAAGCCATTCATATTCATATCCATTATTGGAATAAATAAATCAAAAGTATGTGTGACAGATGGGGGGGGGGGAGGGAAAAAATTTTTAGTACTACACATAATGCACTATCCAAACACACTAATGACAAAGGTCAAGAGCATCGTTTTAAGTTCAGGATCTTGGAACAGATCTCAAGGACATACAGGAGAGGGGACATTAACAATTATACAGAGACCAGGGAAATCCATTGGATTATTAAGTTTAGGGCAGATATCACCCCAGGTCTCAATGGAAGGGTTCCCCTGCGACCTCTGCTGAAATCAAGAAGGTTATTGTCCAAAAGATGTTAAGAGGCTATGAAGAGTTTTTTACTTTGTGGCCAGTAGGGTCTTTTTGAACATTTATATGCATAGATGCTCTGTCAATGTTTTGATAGTTATGTTACTAAAAATTTTTTCCCTCCCCCCCCCCCCCCATCTGTCACACATACTTTTGATTTATTTATTCCAATAATGGATTGGAATAGTTGTATAGGTCTGAAGAAGCTCATGCGAAAGCGCTCACCTCTTTTTATTAATAAACCTGCTTTTTACATACCTCGCCTGCACTTGGATTATTTACATCATTGGCTATTGGATTTAGGAGCTACTTGTGATTTAAATGAGACTGCAATCCTCCATTGTTTTGCTCAGCGGTGTTTGTTTTTAACTATTTAACTCTTAGAAATATGTCTCTCCCTCCAACATGTCCTATTTATGTCACAAGCAAAAGTTAGGTCTTTTACTGATGCTAATTTTTTTGCTGCTGTGGAAACAGTTCATCAAAACAGGGTCCAAGGATGCCTTGTATGCCAAGCAAAGATCACCTCTCAGACGTCTGTATGATACTGAGTAAAGAGACGGGACTTTGAGGCAATCAGAGTAGGGCATTGTGTTTACACCCTGTGTTCATTTTGTAAGGAAGCATTACGGACATTTCACTTGCTGTGTGTATTTGGTCAGGTACATACCGAACAGGAGACATTATACTCTATGGTGGGTCTGATGAGAGTTGAGTACAGTGGCACAATGATGTTGAGCAACATGGAACTATTTTCTTTCTATCCTGGACACATGTTGGTCGAAGACTAGGTTACTATCTACATGAGTTCTCAGATGCTTGACTAATGAAGCAACTTTTATGGGTGCTTTATTAGTGATATTGTTGCCCGAGATGGCTGACTTCCCAAAAGGTACTATAATGTGTTTCCTGGTATTGAGTTTTAAGTCATGGCTTTGGCACCAAGTGTCTGTGTTAGATGTTATTGAAGGGTGTTCTTATCTTGGGGGGATTCAGTGACTGCTCCCAGTTTGCAGTCATCTGTGAATGTGGTTAGTGGGAGGCCTTGGACAATGGCTTTGACATCCAAGAAGTAGATGCCAAAGAGGAGTGGGCCTAGAACAGAGCCCTGGGGGACTCCGCTGGTGGCAAGACACCTTGTGGAAATGGCCTCACTGGTTCTAAACTCCTGGGTCCTATGAGTGATATAGCTAGCTATCCAGGATGTTATAAAGGGGTTTATACCTTGTTCCATAAGTTTGTTGACAATCATAAGGCTATTTTCAGTTATGTTAGAAACCTGGGATGCAACTCCCAGACTTGTTCTGAGTTGATTCTAAATGACAAAAAATACACTGAACCCACAGACATCACCAATATCCTGGCAGACAGGTTCAGTGCAAACTTCTCCCCCCCTTCCCCCCAAAAGAGCAAGTATCTATCCCGGCAGAGGGCTGCCTCCCAAACATCTCAGATGCTCAGGTGAAGGCTGCCCTCTCCAAAGCAAAAAACACTGCTTCCATGGGACCAGATGGCATCCCAGGTTGCATCCTACATGAACTACAAGAGGAACTAATCCCTCAAATAAAACAGCTATACAATCTCAGCCTCACTACAGGATATGTGCCCACAGAATGGCGTACAGCAACAGTGGTCCCACTCCACAAAGGTGGAGCCTCTATGGACCCTGGAAACTATCGCCCCATAAGCCTGACTAGCTAAGTCTGCAAGGCTATGGAGAGGATCATCATGGAGCTCATAAACAAAGACATTGGGGACCTACAGACACTAGATCCTACCCAGTTCGGCTTTGTCAAGGGCAGATCCTGCCTTTTGAACCTGGTTGACTTCTTTGAAACAGTCACCAAAGCCATAGATGAAGGGAAGGTAGTCCACACAGCCTATCTGGACCTTGCAAAGGCATTTGACACAATACCCCACTGGCATCATAGATAAGCTATCCAGCTTAAATATAAACCCCTATGTCACAAGATGGGTTGCAAACTGGCTCAAAGACAGAACCCACAGAGTGAGAGTTGCTGGAGCCATGTCAGACTCGAAACCGGTCACAAGTGGCGTCCCACAGGGTTCTGTCCTGGGACCACTCTTGTTCGGTATATACTTTTCCGAGGTACAGGCAAATGTGGGAGGACTATGGCTCACCAAGTTCGCAGACGACTGCAAACTGGGCACCATAATCAACTCTCCAGCTGACACAAACATCCTTCAAAAAGGTCTCACAGAGACAGATAACTGGTGCCAGCACCATGGTTTAAAGCTAAATGCCAAAAAATGTATAGTCATACCCTTTGGCAAAAACAATGTGCCCACAAATTACCACATAGGTGGAAACCCATTAAGTACAGAGAAAGTTATTAGGGACCTGGGGACCCAAGTTGATAGCAATCTCTCCTTTGAAAACCACATTGCCAAAGTGGTTAGAAAGACCACCTCATCATGAAGGGTTTCACGTCTAGATCAAGAGAGGTAATCGTGCCCCTTTATTCATCCCTCATCAGGCCCATCATAGAATACAATCCCTTTTGGGATGTACCTTACCCGACACCTGCAGCAATTAGAAAGACCCCAAAAGTATCTCACCAAGAGGATCAAGGGTCTCAAACAGATGCCATATGCTGCTCGGTTAAAAAAACTCCAGCTCTACTCAGTTGCATACCGCCTACTTCGAGGCGATCTATGCCTGACATACAAAGCTATGTCAAATCCAGAATTAATGGACATGCTCCACCTCAGTAAATCTAAATCCCTTAGAGCCACATGCTCGAGGGACTTGAACCTCAGCACAGAAATAAATAGAACTTGCTGGAGGGACAGGTTCATAACCCAGAGGCTCCCTTCGCTCTGGAATAGAATTCCAGTTCATGTGAGGCAGAGCACCTCACTGAATCTCTTCAAGAAGAATCTCGATAAGTGGATGGGGGATCGTAGGTTTGTCCCAGGGATTACTCCCGTGTCACTATTAGACAGAGGCACAGTAAACTAAACCTTAAAAGGGGTACAGTATACTCAAATCAAGGGGTGGCGTAAGCCATACAGAATCAGGCTAGGCTTATAATTGCCCCAGGGCAGATGGCCTAGTATGAACCTATGAACCTATGCCAGAGTGGGGTTTTCTATCAAATGCTTTAGCCAGATCTAGGTAGGCAGTATGTACAGTTTTCCCCTCATCCATTGCCTTAGTGACCTTTTCAAAGAAATCCACCAGATTCAGTAAGCATGGTCATCCTTTGACAAAGCCAAACTGGCATGTTTTCAGTGTCTGGAGCTCTCCTATGTCCTTGTTGATAATTCTAATGATAATTCTTTCCATGGCTTTGTAATCAATGTACCCACACCTGAATTGGTTCAGCAAAACCCATATTTATAAGGAAACAATAAAAAGATGTATTTAGGAGTATGAATTAAAAATGATTTTGTTATAACAGCTAAGAATATGAGGGAAGAGATTAAACAAAAGATAATACAAAAAACAATACACTGGAAGCTCTTGTTTATGGATATAGATAGCAAGATACATGAAGTGAAAATGTTTTTAGTTTCTTTAGTTTTATATACAGGTCAAGCATATTTTTATGAATTAGAGAAGTTGTGGACAATAATTAATAAAGAGTTGAAGGAGTTTATTAGGGAGGGAAAGAGAACAAAACTCAAGTGGGATAAGTTGATCCTTCCATGAGAACATGGTGGCTTAGGATTAACGTGAAGGGATATTTTACAGCTGCACAGTTAAAGCTCAGATATATAAGAAGTAGAAAGCTATAATTTAAAGTGAAAAGGGATGGTGATGAAACTTGGTTAGGGGATTCAAGAAATCAGAGAGTGGGATTTTGGATGCAGATCCTTAAGGAGAATAACAGCAGCCATACAGAAAGAATGTATTTTGGAGAAATATCTATGAAGATCCCGTGGAACACAGCAAAGATGCTAAATGGATAAAAGAAGTAGAAGAAAGAATAAAAAGTTTAAATGTACAGGATATGAAATGGGATGAAGTAACAGCCAGAGAGATTGAAATAAATTTAAGAAAAACCTCTAAGTGGAAAACTCCAGGCCTAGATGCAGTGCCTAACTTCTGGTTAAAAGTATTAACATCTTTGTAAGAAGATTTAGCCATGAGTAAGAACAATTTATATACGCACCATGAACAGACACCAACCTGGCTAACAGGAAAAACAATGCTCCTATCTAAGAGTGAACCTGCAAGCTACCCTAAAAATTATAGACCAATAACTTGCCTTCCGACAACGTATAAACTATACACAGGAATTAATTCCAACACAGATGTTCTTCGTGTTTCACTGTTGCAGTCATCACATTTGGGTTATCTGCTTGCAGTAGCCCTCAGTCAGCCTGATTATCAAAGTCTTGGGTCCTGCATAGGTTGCTGTCTCATCTTCCATGACATCAGGTAGTCAGGGGTATAAAGCATGCAGCCGACGCCATTACATCAGTCTTTCTTGCTGTGCGGTGCCAGAAGCAGAAGCAGTTCGCAAGTGCCGGTCGGCCGACTCCTAAAATTTTCATTTTCAAGTTTCAGAACCAAAGTCTTCAACTAAAGTTAAGTACCCCATTGGGAAACCTTTTCTTGCTCTAAACCGACGTCAGTAAAAGTCAATAATTGTATTTCTTATGGAAAGCAAATACCTCATAAAGGTTTTCATTCCTACTATATTCCTTGCTTAGGCCCTGACCATGATGTACCTCACTGTCATTTTTTTTGCCTTATTTAAACAATAAGCTATTCGTTGTCAGTATATTTACACTTCTAAATATTTTGGTACTCAGTTCAATTACCCAGATATGGCTTTGGTAAGCCACCCAACTACCAGCATTCCAAACAAACGCAAAGATAAAGACAGAGACAGGCCGCCTAGGCCCAAAGCTGCTGACAATGCTTCTCCTAAGCTATTTGCCAGTTCGCCGGTACTCAATGAGGTGCATTTGCAGCCCCTGATACCCGCTACTTCATATTTGCAGGCCTCTACTGAGACGCATTTGGAATCCGGTATGCAGCGAGATGCTTCAACTGTGGAACCTGCAAATGTCTCTACCTTGGATGGGTGCAAAGCCACTGTGCAGGCACTGGCTTCTGAGGGTGTATTCAGGCCTTCTGACTTGCGTATTAAACCAACACCATCTTCTTCTTCAAGGCCTAAAACTCGATCCATGTCTAGAAAACTATATGCCTAAAAAACAAATGATAACAATGGCTGAAGACCTTATTACTTTAATCAGGGGAAGCCAACCTTCCCCCTCTGAGACCTAGGACTGAATTTGCTTATGATTCTTCTGATCAGGATTCTGAAATTTCTGTTTCCTCTGATGACCAGGATTTACCCTTATCTACCTATGAGGATTCTGATGCAGAGGACTCTATTCCCTCTGCTTCCCCTCCAGAGGATTTCTCTTTTGGTGAAACCTTGCATACTCTTAGGGAGCATTTCTGCTGGGAAAGCCAGGATTACTCTGATTCTAAAAAGAGGCTTAGGAATTTCTTACTCCTGCCCCAGCACAGGCCTTTAGCTATCTTCCCTGTACTGGACATTGTTGATGATGCCTTTTCGGAATCTAGCTTGGCTCCTGACTCCTTACCTCCTGCTCCCAGAAAACCAGATGGATATTACAGGGTTCCTGACTCTCACAAGTTCCTCTTTAAAAATCCTACTGCAGATCCTGAGACCATTTCACAGGGACCCAAGAGCATTAAGGCTACTACTGTCAAAAATCCTACCCCCTCTGATAGAGATTTCGGGATGCTGGATAGATGGGGTAAGAAGGTATACACTTCTGCAACCTTGGCCATTAGGGCCTTAAACTGCCAGTTTCATATGTTAAAGTATCAGCAGCATATCATTGTTTTGCTTAAACAGAAAATGATTTTGATTCCTGACTGTGCTGAAAATAAGGATTTACAGGATTCAATGCATTCTGCTGAACAAGTTGGAAAACATACTTTGCAATGTGGTTTTGATTCACTAGAGACATCTTGCAGGGCTGCTGTCACTGGGTCTGTACTTAGAAGGCATGCTTGGCTTAAGGAGCAATCTTTGCCAGATCATGTTAAAGCTAAATTGCTGGATGCTCCCTTAAACCAGGACCGCCTGTTTGGCAACAAAGCAGAAGAAGTACTTAAAAAGATGGAGGAAAAAGCTAAATCTATGCAAACTGTTAAATATTTCCTGCAAGTACAGCCTCCAATATTTAGTAGGCATTGGCCGTCTAATAATTGGTCCTTTTCTGCCTCTTCAAGGCCTTCTCAGTCCAAACTCAGAACCAGCAGAGCACCCAGGCTTCAGTCCCAAGGTACGCACAGGACTAAGCAGTGGGGGACTCCCACTTCCAAATCAGGGAGTAGTAAGACTCTCCCAATGGTAAACTGTCTCAATGACTTAACTTTAAAACTTCCAAGCCCTTCTCAGCTGGCTGCTCCTTTAGGGAGAAAGATTGCTCTGCAGGCAAAAAACTGGGAACTCATTACCCAGGACAAATGGGTGTTAAATATAGTTTCCCAAGGATATAGATTCCACTTCCACACGTTACCACCCCCAAACGGTTGGCCAGATCTACCGCCAAATCAGTGGGCAGAGGCTCAAAAGCAAGTTCTCTCTCTCTCTCTCTTAAGTATAAGGGCTATTCAAACTGTCCCAGAAGAGGAAAGGGGACAAGGTTTCTACTCAAGATTTTTTCTGGTGCCCAGAAAAGACAACTCCTGGCGTCCTATCCTAGATCTCTTTATCCTAAACACTTTTTTGGTGATCCCAAAATTCAAGATGCTAACTCTTCACCAGT
This sequence comes from Protopterus annectens, assembly GCF_019279795.1. Taxonomy (NCBI): domain Eukaryota; kingdom Metazoa; phylum Chordata; order Ceratodontiformes; family Protopteridae; genus Protopterus; species Protopterus annectens. The sequence goes on from NC_056729.1 coordinate 947,497,474, forward strand.
TGCTTCCTATGCTAGCCAAGGATGCCTGGTTGGCAACACTGGATTTAAAGGAAGCCTACCTGCACATCCCAATCAGGGAATCTTGCAGAAGATACCTACATTTCAAAGCAGGCTACATGCACTGTCAGTTCCCTGCACTGCCCTTTTGCTTATCTACTGTGCCCAGGGTATTCACAAAGTGCCTAGCTCCAGTCTTTGCATTTTGCAGGCAAATAAATATTCAAATATACCCATACCTGGATGATTGTCTAATTCAGGCAGAAAGCCAGGACATACTTTTGAATCATCTGGCATTTGCACAAAAGGTGCTAACGTGTCTGGGGTACACCATAAATGAAAAGAAATCACATCTGGTACCCTGTCAGCAACTTATATTCCTGGGAGCAAGCTTGAACACAACTTCCCAGATGGCTTTCCTCACACCAGAGAAACAAGTTCATTTGACAGCTTACTTCAAACTAATGACTACAAAGACCCTACTGTCTACAAGACAAATACTGCAAGCCATGGGGTTCATGGCCTTCTGCATTCTCCTAATTCCATATGCAAGACTGCATATGAGGAAACTACAATAGTATCTAAAAAGCCTATGGTGTCAACATTCTCAGGATCTAGAAGCAATGATTCCTGTCATACCTTGCCTGCAGTTAGAGTTCCGTTGGTGGACAGAGGCGTGCCACCAAAACAAGGGACTGCCATTCACTCTACTCCCTGCTGCCCAAACCCTAACAGATGCATCAGACTATGGATGGAGGGCTCACTTGGCAGGGAAGTGCATTCAGGACAAATGGAACCCAAGTCAAATGCACCTGCATATCAATCAAAAAGAAATGTTAGCTGTCCAGAATGCTCTGACAGCCTTCAAGGACCACATTCTTCCAGGACAATTAATGGTTAAGATGGACAACACCACTGTTATGTGGTACATAAACAAGCAGGGGGGAACACACTCATACCCTCTCTGCAGACTAGCCATGGCTCTGTGGAACACAGCCTTGAGCTACCAAGTGCTCCTACAGGCTCAATTCCTGCCAGGAAAGATAAATTCACTGGCAGACAAATTAAGCAGAAATCTCATGGACCCACACGAATGGAAACTGGAACCAAAGACATTCAACATGCTGATAAACAAATGGGGGAGCCCAGATATAGACCTGTTTGCCTCCCCCCAGAACTACCAGTTGGACAAATTCTGCAGAAGGACTCCCTGCAAACAAGCTTGGAAAGTGGATGCCCTGTCCTTCACCTGGAAAAACCTATCAGTTTATGCCTTCACCCTCTGCCTCTCCTCTCCAAGGTACTACTAAAGATTAAACAGGACAAGCCACGGATGATACTGATTGTACCAAACTGTCCACGCCAACACTGGTACCCCCTCTTGTGCAGTATGTCACTGCTGGCACCATGGCTCCTGCCTCAGACCCCTACCCTGCTGTCCCAGCAGGAGGGCCAGATTCTGCACCCTCAACTTCAAACCCTGAACCTGGCAGCCTGGCTAATTACCTGATCTCTCCATTACCATCCCTCAGTAAACAAGTGTTGGATGTCATTCTGGAGGCAAAGAGGCCCAGTGCTAGAAAATCTTATGCTGAAAACTGGAAAAGATTCTGTTCCTGGAACTAAACTCAGGGGATGGGCACAGCAGCACCCAATTTACCTCAGAATCTGCAATACTTAACTGAGATGATTCACAAGGGCCTTTCCTTTTCCTCCATCAAAATTCATGCCTCAGCCATTTCAGCTCATTACAACACAGAACCACCCATCTTCTCTCATCCACTGCTCAAGCAGTTCCTCAGAGGGGTCAAAAACTTAAGACGACCCAGGAAAGCCCCTACTCCAGCCTGGGACCTTAACTTTGTATTGGAAAAACTCACTCTACCTACTTTTGAGCCAGCTGCATGTGCAGAGTTGAAATTGCTTTCTTGGAAAACAGCCTTCCTTTTAGCCATCACTTCAGCAAGAAGGTTGTCTGAATTACAGGCCCTTATGGCAGTGGAGCCTTTCATCATCTTTCATGCGGGCAGAGTGTCCCTCAGGACCAATCCCTCTTTCATGCCCAAGGTAGTATCCAGTGTGGCTTTTAATCAGTCTATTCAATTGCCAACCTTCTTTGCTAATCCACAGAACAAATGGAAATGTATATTGCATTCCTTAGATGTGCATAGACAACTTAGATTTTATTTGGACAGGACTAAACCTCTCAGGAAATCTGAACAGCTGCTGGTGGCATTTGCTGCAGGGGCAGAGAGGAAGGTGATTTCAAAGCAAACCATTTCTAAATGGATAAGCCATTGCATTCATTTCTGCTATAAGCACCATGAAAAACATATCCCACAGGGGATAAGACCACATTCAACCAGGGCTACAGCTACCTCTGCAGCCTTTCTCAGAGGTGTCCCTACCAGGGACATCCTAGAAGCTGCTACCTGGAGTTCTGTACATACTTTCACCAAGCATTACCATTTGCCAATTTTCTGTAAATCCAGAGCTGGCTTTGCCACTGCAGTCTTGCAGGGCCTTATAGCTGGTCCTAATGCTATCTAATTTCCTCCTCCCATCCTTAGCTTTGGGAATCTACCCAAATGTGATGACTGCAACAGTGAAACACGAAGAACATAGTACAGTTGAACATAGTACAGTTGTGTACACTTACCATAAATGTAGATGTTCAAGTGTATTCACTCATGCAGTCCTAGTTACCCTCCCTCCAGCCCCCACTGACTTCTATTGGCTATACCTCTATTCTTGCTTACTATGTTTAAAGCTTTTTGGTGTATTTGCTTTTTTGTTGGAGGTGTAACCTTGTATATATAATTGATTCCAATGATGGGGGCACCTGACATCTGGGGCAAGGAAAAACTGATGTAATGGCGTCGTCTGCATGCTTTATACCCCTGACTACCTGACATCATAGAAGATGAGACAGCAACTGACGCAGGACCCAAGACTTTGATAATTAGGCTGACTGAAGGCTACTGCAAGCAGATAACCCCAATGTGATGACTGCAACTGTGAATACACTCGAACATCTACATTTATGGTAAGTGTACACAACTGTGCTTTTATAGTCATTTAGAAGAAAACTCAATTATGGCAGTAGAACAAAAGGGCAATACAAGAAAGTCATATGGAACAAAGGATCATTTGTTGTTAAATAAAGTCATAGTGGAGAACTGTAAAATGGGGAAGAATTTACGTATGGCATGGATTGACTACAAAAAAAAGCATTTGATAGTAATCCACATTCATGGATAAAAGAGTGCTTAAAAATGTATAAGATACATACTACACTGATCGACTATGTTAAAGTGACATGAAACAATGGCAGACCATTTTGCAATTAAATCATGATAAAGGACAAATTATTATCCCAGGGATAAAAATTCAAAGGGGGATATTCTAGGTGACTCTTTGTCACCTTTGCTGTTCTGCCTTGCCCTTAACCCACTAAGCTGTTTAGATGCTTAGGCCATGGCTAGAATTTGGCTCCTAGAAAACAACAAAGTCTAAAGACTTCTCATCTTCTATTTGTATAAGATTTAAAACTGTACAGCTCATCAGATGAGGAACTGAAAGCACAGCTGCAGGTTGTCAAAACGTTTTCAGATGATATTAGAATGTCATTTGGCCTTGATAAATGTGTAAAAGCAACCTTTAAAACAGGAAAACTGCAGAACCAGGAAAACATCAGTTTGGGACAAGAATGTGATTGAACTTGAGCAAGAGGGAGTGTATGAATACTTGAGAGTTGATGAAGGATCAGCAATAAAAGATGAACAAATGTAAGTAAAACTTAGTAAGGAATATTTTAGAAGACTTAAATTAATCCTAAAAACAGCATTGGCACCTAGGAACAAATTCCAAGCTATAAACCAAAATGCTCTTCCTGTCCTAACTTAGTGTTTTGGAGTGATTGACTCCAAGTGATTGACTCCAAAACGTGTTGGATAGATTAGATATTAAAACAAAAAGGATGTTTCATGCTCATCAAATGATCTATAAAAATCTGTGCATACCAATATATATTCCCCATTCTGAAGGAGGGATGGGCCTCCTTGAAATTGATTACATATACAGATCTGCAGTCGTGGGACTGCACACATATCTGTTGACCTCACAAGACTTAAACGTAGTGAAAGTTTTGAAACATGAGAATAAATCTAAGATGACTTCCCTACTTAATCTAGCAGAAGCATATCGGCATCAAGCAGGAATGGAAATCAAACCTGAAGAAGATAAAAATCAGGCAGCAATTGAATGTGCCAAAAAAAAAACAAAACAAAAAAAAAAAAAAAATAAACAAAAGAAAGAATATCAGGTGAAGGATCAGATGAAAAGGAAAGAAATGTGGAAAATGCATAAATATAGTTGCAAGTATAGAAAACTTCTAGAAGTATCTCATATTGATCAGGAACGAATGCATGAATGGTTAAGGAGAGGTGAATTCAAACCAAGAGATGAAAGGTTAATATTGAAGGCTCAAGATAGTGGGCTATGTACACACTGGTTTACAAAGTCCATTGAACATGTGGGAGAAACAGAAAAATGTATGTTTTGTAAAACCGAGCTGGAAACAAGTCGCACACCTCATTGCTGGTTGTAACATACTAATGGAAGAAGGACTGTATACCAAAAGGCATGTGGCGAAACTGGATGTAGTGGTTCAGGAAAAGAAGACAAAAGTAGCATTGATCATTGAAATCACCACACCCAGTGACTACAGTGTTCTGTGCACAGAGAGACATAAAGATGTTCATTGTGTTTCACTGTTGCAGTCATTACTCTTGGGTTATCCTGCTGGCAGGATACCCGCAATCGGCCTAAATTCCAAAGTCCTGGCCCGGCGTCAGTTGCTGTCACCTCTTCCCTGACGTCAGTGCACCAGGGGTATAAAAGATGCAGCCGACACCATTTTCTTCAGTCTTTCTTGCCGCGCGGTGCCCAAAGCAAAAGCAGTTCGCAAGTGCCAGTCGGCCGACTCCTGAGATTTTCGAAATCGAATTTCAGATCCGAAGTCTTCATTAAAGCTAAGTACCCCATTGGGGAAACTTTTTTCTTGCTCCAGACCGATGTCAGAAAAAGTTAACAATTGTATTTCTTGTGGGAAGCAAATATCTCATAAGGATTTTCACTCTTACTGTATTCCTTGCCTAGGCCCTGACCACGACGTTGCTTGTTGTCGCTTTTGTGCTAGATTTAACCAATGCACTATAAAGCGTCGGTACGATTTTGCCTTTCATTACTTCGGCCAAAGATTCAATTATACTATGCCGTCGGAGCAACCGACGACCAGAATTTCTAAAATACGCAAGGATAAAGACAAGGACAGGCATCTGAGGTCCAAAACTGATGATAAGGCTTCCGCTAAGCTTGTCGTCGGTTCGCCGGTTCTCAGTGAGGCGCTTTTGCAGCCCCTGACGCCTGCTACCTCAGAGCCGCAGGCTGCTTCCGACTCCCACATGGAGCTGACTGGGCCTCTGGAAACTCAAGGTATTGGATCCTCGGAAACTATTCTCTCAGATGGGTCTGGAGCCGCTCTGCAGGTGTCGGCTTCTGAGGGTGTTTTCAGACCAACTCAGTTATATGTAAAGCCATCTTCAGCTTCCAAGCCAAAGTCTAAAGCAGCTCTAAAGACAAAGAAACAACTACAGCATTCTCCAGGACAGGCTTCCATGCCTAAAAAACAAATGCTCAAAATGGCCGAAGACCTTATTACTTTGATCAGGGGTTCCCATCCCCCTCCTGATAAGAGGCCTAGGCAAGAGACAGAATATGAATCTTCAGATCAGGTTTCCATTTCCTCTGATTCCTCCTCTGATCAGGAATACTCTCTTCCTCCCTATGAGGATTCTGATGCTGAAGAATCTATTTCTTCAGCTTCTCCTCCAGAAGATTTCTCTTTTGGAGAAACCCTGCATACCATGAGGGAGCACTTTCATTGGGAGAGCCAGGATTACTCAGAATCTAAGAAAAGGCTCAGAGATTTTCTTGTACTTCCTCAGCACAGGCCCCTTGCTATCCCCCCCTGTGCTGGACATTGTAGATGATGTTTTTTCAGAGTCCGGCCTGTCTCCAGACTCTACACCCCCTGCACCGGTTAAGCCAGACAGATACTACAGGGTCCCAGATTCCCATAAATTTCCTTATAAAAACCCTGCTGCTGTCCCAGAAACCATATATCTGGGTCCTAAAGGAGTCAAAGCTTCCACTGCTAAAAACCCTGTCCCCTCTGATAGGGATTCAAGGGCACTGGACAGATGGGGGAAAAAAAATTACACTTCTGCTACTTTGGGTGTAAGGGCCTTAAATTGTCAATTTCATATGCTTAAATATCAACAATACCTAATGTCACTACTAAAACAGAAAATGTTGACTAACTCTGAATGTTCTGAAAACAAGGAAATGCAGGATTTATTGCATGCAGCTAAACAAGTGGGAAAATATACTTTGCAATGTGGTTTTGATTCTTTGGAGGCCTCTTGTAGGGCCGTTGTAACGGGTTCTGTGATTAGGAGGCATGTTTGGCTAAAGGAACAGAATCTGCCTGATCATGTGAAAGCAAAATTATTAGATGCTCTATTACAGCATGATACTTTGTTTGGTGTTAAGGCAGAAGAGGTGTTGAAGAAAATGGAGGATAAAGCGAAATCTATGCAGACAGTTAAGGATTTTTTACAGGTACAGCCACCTAGATTTAGCAGGAACTGGCCTTCAAAAAATTGGTCCTTTCCAGTGTCAGACAGGCCACAAAGAGGCAGGTACAGACGCCCTAGAGGGAGATCCCAGCCCCAAGGCTCATACAGGCCTAAGCAATGGGGTGCTTCTACCTACAAAAGCGGAGAAGACAAATCTCAACCTTACAAGAAACAGTCCTAATGACTTTCCTCTACCAGCACCAAACACTTACCTTTTACAGGCTCCCTTAGGGGGAAAACTTGCACTTTTTTCACAAAACTGGCACATGATCACCCAGGACAAATGGGTCTTGAATATAGTGTCTCAGGGCTACAGGTTCCACTTTCACACCCTGCCAAAGGCAAAAGGCATGTCAGACCTGCCACACAATCAATGGGCAGAGGCACAAAAGCAAGTTTCAGACCTCATGGACATGGTGGCCATTCAGTGAGTACCACTACAAGAGCAGGGACAAGGATTTTACTCAAGACGTTTCCTGGTACCCAGAAAGGACAAAGCCTGGAGACCAATACTGGACCTGTCTATTCTAAACACTTTTCTGGACGTTGCAAAATTCAAAATGTTGACTCTGCAGCAGCTTCTGCCCATGCTGGGCAAGAAGGCTTGGCTTGTAACTTTGGACCTGAAAGAGGCATATCTGCATGTCCTAATCAGACAATCTTGCAGAAGATACCTCAGATTCATAGCTGGATCAATGCACTACCAATTCTCTGCACTGCCCTTTGGCTTATCTACTGCGCCCAGGGTCTTCACAAAATGCCTGGCACCAGTAATTGCTTTCTGCAGATAAAGAGGAATTCAGATATATCCCTACTTGGACGACTGCCTCATTCAAGCAGAGAACACGGACATTTTACTAAAACATCTGGCGTTTGTAAAAAGATTACTAATTTGCCTAGGGTACACAGTAAACGAAAAGAAATCAAAACTAGTACCCTCTCAAGAGATAATACTCCTGGGTGCAAGCTTAAATACAACTGCTCAGATGGCTTATCTCATGCCAGACAAACAAAGGCAGCTGACTTCTTACTTCGAAATGTTGGCAACAAAAACCCAGTTATCTGCAAGAAAAATTCTGCAGGCTTTGGGCTTCATGGCATCCTGCATTCTGTTAATTCCATATGCAAGACTGCATATGAGGAAACTACAATGGTATCTAAAAGGTATTTGGACTCAACATTGCCACAGCCTGGAAAAATCAATTACACTCATTGCCTGCCTGCAAAAGGAGTTTTGATGGTGGGCTCAGGCCTGTCACCACAACAAGGGACAGCCTTTCACTTTACCCACTGCCAGGCAGACAATAACAACAGATGCATCAGATTATGCCTGGGGGGGCCCACGTGGCAGGAAAATGTATTCAGGGCACATGGCCCACAAGCCAAATGCATCTTCATATCAATCTAAAAGAAATGCTGGCTGTACAAAATGCTCTGACAGCTTTCAAGGATCTCCTTCATCCAGGACAACTGCTGATAAAGACGGACAATACTGCAGTCATGTGGTACATAAACAAGCAGGGGGGCACGCATTCCTATCCCCTTTGCAAACAAGCCATGATTTTGTGGAACACAGCACTGACTTATCAAGTACACCTGCAAGCTCAATTCCTGCCAGGAAAGACAAATACTCTGGCAGACGAACTAAGCAGAAATCTCATGGATCCTCATGAGTGGAAACTAGATCCACAAATCTTCAGCACAATAACAAGGAAATGGGGACACCCAGACATAGATCTATTTGCCTCCCCTCACAACTGCCAACTACAGAGATTCTGCACAAGGACTTATCATAAGCTAGCATGGAAAGTGGATGCTCTATCATTCAGCTGGAAAAACCTTACAGTATATGCCTTTCCTCCACCACCTCTCCTCCCCAAGGTACTTCTAAAGGTCAGACAAGAGAAGCCAAAAATGATCCTGATTGCCCCAGACTGGTCACGCCAGCACTGGTACCCAGTCCTAAAGAGCTTGTCTCAAGGCCCAGCCTGGACATTGCCTCAAATTCCTCATTTACTGACCCAACAGAACAATCAGATACTGCGCAGCCAACTCAAAACCCTAAATCTGGCTGCATGGCGGATAAGGTAACCACTCAGAACACACCTCTCTCCAAAGCAGTTATGGATGTTATTCTGGAGGCCAGGAGACCCAGCACCAGAAAATCATATGCAGAAAAGTGGAAGAGATTCTGTGCTTGGAACCAGGCACAAGGAATTGAAATGCTTGTACCAAATATTCCTCAGATTTTACAATACTTAACTGAGATGTTGGACAAAGGTCTATCTTTTTCATCGATTAAAATTCATGCCTCTGCCATTTCAGCTCATTACAATAAGGACCCACCTATTTTTTCACATCCTCTACTAAGGCAGTACCTCAGAGGGGCCAAGAACATAAGACCCCCAAGAAAAGCACCAATACCTGCATGGGACCTCAATTTTGTCTTGGAAAAACTCACACTGCCTCCTTTTGAGCCAGCTAATACAGCTGGGATAAAATTCTTATCATGGAAAACAGCTCTGCTCTTAGCAATAACTTCAGCAAGAAGAGTCTCAGAGTTACAGGCACTAATGGTGGTTGAACCTTTTATAATTTTCCATCCGGACAGGGTTTCTCTGAGGACAAACCCAACATTTATGCCTAAGGTAGTGTCCAGTGTGGCTCTTAATCAAACAATTAATTTGCCTACCTTTTATCCGAACCCACAGAATAAGGGGAGCAACTTCTACATTCTTTGGACATACACAGACAGTTACATTTCTACCTGGACAAAACTAAAGCTTTCAGAAAATCTGAGCAACTCTTAGTGACATATGCTGCAGGATCTCAAGGAAAAGCAATCTCAAAGCAGACAGTTTCCAAATGGATAGCCCACTGCATTCATTTCTGCTATTCTCAATATGGCAAATCAGTGCCCAAGGGCATCAGGCCACAGTCAACCAGAGCAGCAGCTACTTCAGCAGCCTTCCTCAGAGGAGTACCAACTAAGGACATTTTGGAGGCTGCAACTTGGACTTCAGTGTACACTTTTACAAAGCACTACCACTTACCTCTGTACTCTAAATCCAGAGCAGGCTTCACCACTGCAGTTCTGCAGGGCCTCATAGCCACTCCTAATTCTATTTAGGCCCAGCCACCCAACCTCAGCTTTGGGATTCAACCCAAGAGTAATGACTGCAACAGTGAAACACGATGAACATAGTACAGTTGTGTACCTACCATAAATGTAGATGTTCGAGTGTATTCACTGTTGCAGTCCAGGTTACCCTCCTTCCATCCCCCTTTCATTGCTGGGACTTATCTGTACTTCTCTATTCTATACAACCTATGTGGTGTATTTGCTTGTAGATGAAGGTATTGTTGATGTTAGTGCATGCTTTTCTATAAGCAGAATTTTAGCCTACCCTTTTGGGGCACCTGACATCTGGGGCAAGAAAAACTGAAGAAAATGGTGTCGGCTGCATCTTTTATACCCCTGGCGCACTGACGTCAGGGAAGAGGCGACAGCAACCGACGCCAGACCAGGACTTTGGAATTCAGGCCGACTGCGGGTAGCCTGCCAGCAGGATAACCCAAGAGTAATGACTGCAACAGTGAATACACTTGAACATTTATATTTATGGTAGGTACACAACTGTACTTTATAAAATATCAGGATCTACAAGCAGAAACAAGAGCAATGTGGAAGAAAGATACCCAAATAGTTCCAATAGTAGTAGGAGCAATGGATCTTATAAAAAAAGAGTCTAAAATCTTATTTAGATATGCCACCAATACATGTAACTCCATACGAACTGTAGGAGGAGTCATTACTGAGCACATTGCGGGTGCTGCAAAGAGCACTTTTGGCTGACATCAAAGAGTGAAACAATCCGAATTTCATGAACTTTAATCGTACTTTGACTTAGGAATGGGGTCCATTCCCATCATTGTATTAGAAACCCAAGGGATTTGGAGAAATTAAAAAAAAGAAGACAAAAGTAGCACTGATCATTGAAATTGCTACACCCAGTGACAACAGTGTCTTGTGTACAGAGAGACACAAATATCAAGATTTGCGGCAGAAACGAGAGCAACATGGAAGAAACATACCCAGACAGTTCCAATAGTAGTAGGAGCAATGGGTCTTATAAAAAAAAATCTACAATTGTATTTAGATATGTTGCCAATACATGTAACTCCTTATGAACTGCAGAAGGAGCCATTACTGGACACATTGCGGGTGTTGCCAAGAGCACTTTTGGCTGATATCAAAGATTGAAACAATACTAGTTTTGTGAACTTTAATTGTACTTTGACTTAGGAATGGGGGTCCATTCCTGTCATGGTATTAGAAGCCAAAAGGTTTGGAGAAATTAAAAAAGAGAGAAACAATATTATATTTATTAAGTAGCAGAAAGTATTCTAAGAACTAAGCCCGCATGAGAATGGATAAAGGAGATTTTTGCAGGTAGGAATGACAGTAATTAGTGGTACAGATAATAGGCAAGAGGGGCTGGAATTTATTGGAGAAAACTGACAAAAGAAGCAGTATATTGGGTGCAAATAACTATAGATGAAAATGTAATAGAATGGGAAGAGGTGAAGAAGTCATTCAAACTGTAGGCCAGAGACTGCCTTTCCTATCAGGAACTGATATTATTGTATAGGCAAATAGAAAAGGATAGGGGGATCCTCAGTGCTTTGGTAGAGGTTTTAGTTGAATCTAGAAAAGGAACTGCTGTTAAAAAAGTTATAATTAGTAGGGCATATAATATATTGCACAATAACTATAGGAACCAATCAGAGGGTGTTAGAAAAGATTAGAAAGAGAGATTGTATAAGCAATTCCCAAGCAAACAATAGGACATATGTGTCACTCCCAGATATGCAACAACGTGTAGAAGATTTAGGATTTTTGCTTGGAAATGTTTGCATGGATATTTTTATACCCCAAGTATACTCCAAAGAATTTTTGTTTGGGCAGATAGCAAATGTTGGAGGTGTGTTTGGGAAGAAAGAGTTAATGGGAATATATGTTTTGGGAGAATAATGAGTAGGTAGACTTTAACAATTCCCTTAAGAGTACTCTGTAAAAAATATAGTGTGAGCAAATCAGTGTAACTAAGGGAATGATTTTTTTTGAGTTAGGATACAAGATCCGAATAGTGTAGACATAATAATGCCTTACTAAGTTTAGTTCTGGTGGCTTCCAAAAAAGCAATTTCTAGAAAATGTAAATCAGAGTCTAAACAAAATGTACTTGAAGTACTAACAGACGTAAAAGAACTGTAAGTGGGATCTTTAGAAAAGGGTAAGAGAAAATTACATAGAAGAAAATAAAAATTGTGGGAACAATACATGTAAAATAATTTTGGATGAGAAGTGAGATTTAAGGGAAGGCAGGAATTTAGCAATTTATGTAAAGTTGGATTGATGATAGTTATACAAAAACATGTGTTGTATATTGTTTGCAACTAGGCATATGTTAAAAGTTCCCCCATAGCTGTGGGCGCCATTTTTAAACTTCGCCTGTATTCGGCTGCTGTGCATCCCTGGCTGAGCGCCTACACCTCTCACTTTTTCATCCTGGCTTACCACTTGTGATTACAGCCTGGTGGACACCCACACCTAAAGTAATATTCTTCACTCCCAGCAAATTGCTTAAACAACTTCAGCATACCCTGCTGCCTCCATGAAGCTTCTCCCAGAATCTAAGAAACTTTTTCATCCTGGCTTACCCCTTGTGATTACAGCCTGGTGGACACCCACACCTAAAGTAATATTCTTCACTCCCAGCAAATTGCTTAAACAACTTCAGCATACCCTGCTGCCTCCACGAAGCTTCTCCCAGAATCTAAGAAACTTTTTCATCCTGGCTTACCCCTTGTGATTACAGCCTGGTGGACACCCACACCTAAAGTAATATTCTTCACTCCCAGCAAATTGCTTAAACAATTTCAGCATACCCTGCTGCCTCCACGAAGCTTCTCCTAGAATCTAAGAAACGTTTTCATCCTGGCTTACCCCTTGTGATAACAGCCTGGTGGACACCCACACCTAAAGTAATATTCTTCACTCCCAGCAAATTGCTTAAACAACTTCAGCATACCCTGCTGCCTCCACGAAGCTTCTCCCAGAATCTAAGAAAGTGTGTAACTGCTGCCAGACCTTGCATTAATATAGATGTAATTGCTGCCAGACCTTGCATTAATATAGTCTGCATACCCTGCTAGGTGTTTTGTCTGCTCTCTGCCAGGAAAGCCAGCAGCCAAATTCCCCTTTCTTCTTATCCCATTTTTCTCCCTCACTTAGTTCCCTGACTGCTCCCTCCTCCCTTCAGTCTAACCCAGACCTGGGTTTGCTATGGTGTACCAAAGTGCAATTCTGCATTTGTTCACTAGATGGAACCCCCCCCACACTAATACCTACTGCTACTCACTTACTCCAACTTTCTCTGTAAACTCTAACTTTTCTTTTTCTCTCTCTGCTACATTCTAACACTTTATATTACTACTTTCCTTTTCTCCCTCACTATTTTTACATTCCAGCCCATTCCAACCCACTAATTCTAAGTCCCCTCTACTTACCTTCTGCTAATTAACACTTCACTGATAAGTTTCTGATCCTCTTCTGACTCCTTTAGCTCTGCTTTTCCCGTATCCTACTATACTGCATTTGCTCCCTCTCCCTCCTCATACCCACCTTATGCTTTCTGCATTACGTTAGCTGACTTACCTTTCACAATTCAACGCTCAAAGTCTTGTTCCCTTTCTCTCTCCCTATTCTCTCCATCTCACCCTCTCTCCCCTGCACTCAATCTAATTCGTAGCCCATGTTATTCCTATCTTCCACTATCTAACTATACCCACGTGCTGAACGCATGTATCTATCTATCTATCACATACGCGGACACATCCTTTGTGAATGCTGTATCCTAACTCCTATTTGTCTGGTTATTCAGTCCTTCCGGTCTGTACCTGATTTCCCCTATCCCTACTCCTCCCCTCCTCCCAAACTTCCTCCTGGAGTTTTTAAAAGTTCCCCCATAGCTGTGGGTGCCATTTTTAAACTTCGCCTGTATTCGGCTGCTGTGCGTCCCTGGCTGAGCACCTACACCTCTCAGTAAGCTAACTATTACTGTTGTATCATTGTATCTATTGTTTATGTCTTGCGGTCTGCCATTGAAATGAACTATAACACTGTGTTTGCCTCCGCGGTCTGCTATTGAAAGGGTCTATAATAGTATTATCTCTTTAGTGATTACTGCCTGCTACTGTGATTGTGCAAGTAAATTGTTATTTTAAGCGCAAACGGCGTAATCAGGGTCACACAGTGCCTAGTTACACTCGGGCTGCTATGCGACCACAGCATTTCTAATTTGCTATGTTAAGTGTATTACAGTGCAGTTTGGAAGCTTAGAACTGTTTAATGTATTGCGACTTCTGTCGCTTAGCCAGCTATGCATACTGCTTAAACGGATAGTGGATTCACTTGATTCTGTTTAGATACTTAATTGCTCTATCCACTGTTTTGACCTACATGATATTGTCCGGCCAGGATACCAGAGCAGATTTGTGAAACGGAAGGTTTTATGCTCCTATATTGTTTAACTTGCATGTTACAGCTGACACTGTTTAAACGTTTAATCTCCGGGACTTAGCCCGCCTTTTTTAATGAACCTGTAAATAACCGAGCGTTTGTATTATTGCTCAGAGCCTTTTAGAGGTGTTCAGTCTATTTCCCCTTCTGTGTAATGCTTCCGACGCTGTTCTAACTGCTATAACTACAGTGACATTGCCTAGCTTCTCTAGATGAACCTGTGTGCAAACGGAGCATTCACTCAAGCTCCGTTTCTGCTGTAAATGTTCTCTACAAACAGCGACCCATATCTGTAGAACTAAAAGAAGTGCCCCACATTGCTATAGTGCACAAAAGGCTGTTCAGGGCCATTTAAGGTTAGCAATTGTAACACTGTGTAGTTTTCTACGCATACTATTCTTGCCTAGTATTTCCAATGTGATTTATTTTAATGTCAGTGCAACTATAATTATTGTTTGTTGTGCTTACTGCTCAATTGATACTGTGTTACTAACTATTATAGTACAACTCATTTCTCACTTTTCTCTTGTCCTCCAACTTTTTCATCCTGGCTTACCCCTTGTGATTACAGCCTGGTGGACACCCACACCTAAAGTAATATTCTTCACTCCCAGCAAATTACTTAAACAACTTCAGCATACCCTGCTACCTTCACAAAGCTTCTCCCAGAATCTAAGAAAGTATGTGTAACTGCTGCCAGACCTTGCATTAATATAGATGTAATTGCTGCCAGACCTTGCATTAATATAGTCTGCATACCCTGCTAGGTGCTTTGTCTGCTCCCTGCCAGGAAAGCTAGCAGCCAAACTCCCCTGTCTTCTTATCCCATTCTTCCCCCTCACTTAGTTCCCTGACTGCTCCCTCCTCCCTTCAGTCTAACCCAGACCTGGGTTTGCCCTGGTGTACCAAAGTGCAATTCTGCATTTGTCCACTAGATGGCACCCTCCCCACACTAATACCTACTGCTACTCACTTACTCCAACTTTCTCTGTAAACTCTAACTTTTCTTTTTCTCTCTCTGCTACATTCTAACACTTTATATTACTACTTTACTTTTCTCCCTCACTATTTTTACATTCCAGCCCATTCCAACCCCTCTACTTACCTTCTGCTAATTAACACTTCACTAATAGGTTTCTGATCCTCTTCTGACTGCTTTAGTTCTTCCTGCTCCGTTCGCCCTGCGGGCTCACTCAGCTCCCCTACCCTGCCCCCAAATCTCACCCACCCCCAGCAGCTCTAGCTTTATCCATACATTAACCACACCCCCTCAGATCATAATCCAATCACCCTCCACTACTCTAGACACACCCATTACCCTTTCCACCTGCTCTACCTCATTCACCTCTAATAGACACCACCCATCTTAGCCCATCTATTCTCTAATTCTCCAGTACACACACTCCTTCAACTACTAACTCTATTTTTACCTACTTCCCTTAGACACACCACCTAGCCTCAAATAACTTTTTTCCACCTCAATTTCCACTCCCATAACACATCCCCCTCTGCACTTTACAACTCTCACCTTTCTCCTCTACCTACTCTCTAATAATCCTTACATTTTGTTTTACTATCTCCAAACATAATTCACCAACTAGTTAACAACTAAAGTTATCTCCTTTCCAACATGCCTCTACAACCCACATTCTTCCCCATCTCACTAACTCTACTCTTTACTTTAACCTACCTCTACCACCTTACACAGTCTACTTTCACCAACCATTCCCAATCCTACCATGTAACAAACCATTTTAGCCCCATACTACCTCACTCTAACATCCCAATTTCCCCCATCTATGCCCCTTAAATAACCTTGTACTTTTTCCATTTAAACTTATAACCACTCAGAAATACCATTTACATATAACAGTTTTTAAATCCTACAAAAGCACAATACAACCTGACCTTTTCTC
The DNA here is from genome assembly GCF_019279795.1 of Protopterus annectens. Classification (NCBI taxonomy): domain Eukaryota; kingdom Metazoa; phylum Chordata; order Ceratodontiformes; family Protopteridae; genus Protopterus; species Protopterus annectens. The sequence goes on from NC_056729.1 coordinate 947,513,672, forward strand.
TAAACTGTCTTACTACTTCTCCAACCTAACCCTATCTCCCATTAGCAATCTATTATCAGGTGATATCCATCCTAACTCAGCCCCCCCCCCTCCTCAACAATTAAGGACAAATCCATAATACTCACTGCCTTAAGCTCTCAAAGTATAGTGAACAAAGTCCCAAACCTCCATGCTTGGCTAACACATCATAAACCAGACATCTTATCCATCTCAGAAACATGGTTAAAGCCCCATATAAAAAACTCAGAAATACTCCCACCAAACTATTCTATCATCAGCAGAGACAGGCCCCATAAAAAAGGTGGAGGAGTAGCTCTTCTCTACTCAACCTCCCTGTCAGTTACCCCCTACAACAAAACCACTCCGCGATTTAAAAACGCAGAACTACTCATAACTCTACTTCAAGTTAACAAACACAAACACATATGTATAGTTTCACTCTACATCTCCCCAGGAGATAATGTATCCACACTGGAAGACATCCTCTCCTGGCTTACTAACAACATTAGTAATGAGACTATAATCTTAGGTGACATGAATATTAATTGGATCCCCATTCAGTCTCCCACAAACCCACTTAACATCAACCTTCATAGATTCTCACAACTAATCACCTCTATCACACACCCATCAAAACATCTCTCCACTGGCAGTATCCTGGACTGGGTCTTAATCTCTCATCCCCACTATTTCTCAGACAGTGGAGCTCTTCCCGACCCCCTTGGTGACCACATACCCATCTTCACTCACCGACTCCCCTTAATCCAACATCATACCCATAACTATATTACAACACATAATCATAAAAATTTTAATCTATCAACCTTTACTAACTCCCTAAAAACAGCAAACTGGAATTGTCTAAAAACATTAACCTTAGATAACGCTGTCACTCACTTCAACACCACATTCCTAAAACTACTAGACGTCCATGCTCCTCTAAGAACAAAAAGAATAAAAACTAAAACTTCCCAGTGGCTCACCAAAAACACACTAGCTACCATGCAGAAAAGAGACAAAGTCTGGGCAAAATACCAGAAAAATAAGACCCCCCTCATCCATAATGAATATAAAACTCTTAGAAACAGAGTAAAACAACTTATCATCTCTGACCGTCAAAATTAATTCTCCTTACTTCAAAACAACAACAAAATAAATCCTCAAAAATTCTGGAAAAGTGTCTCCACTCTACTTCATCCCAGTAAAACAGTCACCCCAACCCCTGACCCTAATGCCACTGATATAGACTTAGCTACTCAATTCAATTATTTCTTCATTGAATCTATTTCCAAATTAACCTCCTCCTTCTCCAACACACACTCCAACTCACCTCCATCCTACCCCTACTACACTCAACCCAACACTATATCCAATGCCACACTCATATCTACTTACTCTTTACCATCCACCTCATCTCCTACTCTCACTCCCTCCCCATCTTCTCCACCCCCTCTAATATCCACCTGCTCTCCTACTCTCCCTTTCCCCCCCCTTTTCACCCCCTAACTCCCCCTCTGCACACCCCCCTCATTTTCTCTAAAACCTATACCCACATCCACCATACAAAAACTCCTTCAGAAACTAAAACCATGCACCAATGCTCCTGATGACATTCCTTCTTACTTTCTCAGCTCAGCAGCTGAAGCAATTGCCTACTCCATTAGCATACTAATCAACCACTCAATTCAAGAAGACATAGTTCCCCAAATCTGGAAAAAGGCCTTCATCATACCTTTACATAAAGGTGGCAATAACAACAATGTTTCAAACTTCCGCCCCATAGCTATCCTATCTCTCATCTCTAAACTCCTGGAAAAGTGCATCCAACTTCAACTCCTACCATATCTCATAGATAATAACCTACTTTCTCCTACACAACATGGATTCAGACCAAATCACAACTGTAAACAAAGCCAGGGACTCTGGCTTTACTATCGCTACCCTTCTACTTGACCTCTCTAAGGCCTTTGACACTATATCACATAGACTGCTTCTAACCAAACTCTCCAAACTTAACCTATCTTCCTCTACTTTGAACTGGTTCTCTAGCTACTTAACTAATAGATATCAAGCAGTAAAATGGAAAAAGGCAACTTCCTCATTTCTTAACACTCCAACTGGTGTCCCCCAAGGATCCATATTAGGTTCCCTCCTCTTCAATATATTTACAAATGATTTCCACAAAGATATTCCTCTCTCCAATATCATCCAATATGCAGATGATTCAACCATTATCTGCGCTGCCTCAACTATCCCTACTCTCATAAAGCTAACTCAAGATGCCTTTTCAACCATTGAACAATGGATGAGAACAAATCACCTAGCACTCAACACCTCTAAAACCAAATTAATGATATTTACCCCTGCTAAACTCAACTCTCTCAATACAAACAACTTCTCTATTACTAGTGAGAATAACATTCCACTAGAACTAGTGACAGAGACCAAATTACTTGGAGTCCAAATTGATAACCAACTAAAATTCAACTCCCATCTGCAACTAAACATAAAAAAACCATCAAAAACTAGGGATGCTCTATCAACAAAAGCTCTACCGTACAACTGCCACTAAAATCACTCTCTTTACTTCCTTTCTTATTCCCCCCCTTCTCTATGGAGCTCCACTACTAACTAACCTACAACTCTCCCTGAAAACACAAATTTCCTCCTGCTACAATAAAATCGCCAAGTTTGCTACCAACCAAAAGTCTTCCTCCCACCACTGCTCCTCTCTCCAACAACTAAAGTGGCTAGAACTACCCAATAATCTCACCTACACACAACTATCCCTTGCACATAAACTAATCTTCAAACCCTCCCTCTGTCCCTCCCTCTCTTCTGTCTTCAAAATGCACATACCTGATAGAATTTTAAGGTCCAACAACCAAAGTCTACTAGAAGTGTACAAACCAACCCATCCCCCAGGCAAACATCTTCTTTCGCATGGCTTAGCACATCTCTGGAACTCTCTACCTCCATCTATCCGTACTACCTCTAACCATTTCATGTTCAAAAAATCTCTTTATTCACATCTACTTTCCCAGTGGGAATGCTCTTGCTCCCACCCTACTTAACTACATTGAACATCCCCTTTTCCTCCTAGTCCTGCTTACACCCTTGATTTCTCCCCCTCATTATATATACATCTTACATTCCTACTATAACCATAGAATGTGTAAGAATTCTCTACACTCTTCCTCTCACATGGAGAACTCTCTTTATGAAATAACTTTAGTAGAATTTTAAATTAGAAATTTGATTTTATGTATAATCCTTTTTAGTTTTAACACTGTTAAATTAATTGTAATCATTGTACATTGTACTTGAACTTGTCTACTTGAAAGTTTATAATGTTTAAGTATGTATAATACCTACTGTAATCTATATTTTTCTGGAGCTTTTCTCCCCAGGACTCCATTGAAAACGGGTTCTTTTTGGCACAGTGGACTATCCTGGTAAACCAACTGCAAATAAATAAATAAATAAAATAAATAAATATGTTTTTTATATATAAATGTACATTTGTTTATGTCTTAAGTAATAATGCAATGAAGATGTTTTAAGAAAGATTAATTGCTTTAATCTGCAGACAGCTTGCCTTAATGTAAAAGTAGTCAGGAATGAGGGAAAAAAAGCAGCTGACAACTTGCAGATGCATGAAGGAATCTTTGGAAATTTCACTCAGAACCAAATGTAGAATGGATATAAAAAGTTCACACACCCCTGTTAAAAGGCTCCCTATTACACTGTCACAGATGCAGGTTGTCGAATGCATCTTTGTCAAACTGAAAACTGTGAAAAGGCAAAATAGTGAAGCGGCTTTTCAGCAAATTCTTTCCCTGGGAAAGAATTTGTCTGGCCACTTTTGCTACTTTGCCTTTTCTGCACTGTATCGTGATCCCGGAGTTTGTATATTTATGTAGGTGGGGTGTGGGGCACAGCCCCCCCAAGTCAGGGGGTGTATTATGTAATGTTTTACAGGTTTTTTGTTGTTTTTTTTTTTTTTTTTTTGTTTCGGAACAGCGATTGTTTTCCCTTGGAAAAAATCACTGTTCTAGGGTTTCAGTGTTGTAAGCTTTGGCTTACATGGGGTTGATTATGTGTTGTGCGATGTCATAATATAGACCCTGTTAAAATGCCAGTTTTTTGTGATATAAAAAATGAGACCACAATAAATCATTTCAAAACTTTTCCCACCTTTAATTTGACCTATATCATGTACAATTCAATTGAAAAAACAAACAAACCTGTTGGGGGAAAAAATATAAAAATTAAAAAATGTACGATACACTGGTTGCATAAGTGTGTAGACCCTTAAACTAATATTTTGTTGTGTGCACACTCTTAAACTAATACATTGTTGAAGCACCTTTTGATTTAATTACAGCATTCATTCTTCTTGGGTACACACCTGCCATCAATTAAAGAGAAACACACAAAAAAGTCAAACTCCAAAAACCATAAAGCACAATGGGGCTGGAACACTGGAACAAATCCACCAAGATTGATTTAGTCCTTAAAAGGCGATTTATTTACGAATAAAATCACAGAATACTTTCCACAAACAAAAACGGAATGTAAGCGCTTTCGTCTGGTGTATACCAACTTTTTCAAACAGTTATTTGATGCATTTCCTGTTGTTTAAATATGTTCTATTCTTATCAATTAAACAATTAAACAATTTAAAATGTTAACAATATAATTGCATCTCCCATCTTTAAAAAAACATAATGTACTATTAAATTTTTTTTCTTTTTAAGAAACATCTACCATGAGTTTTCTTATATTTTGCCTTCTCTTAAAACAATGACAGGATGTTTTTTTTTTGAAATCCACATATGTGTATATGAGTGTATGTATATAATGTAATATAATATGAATGCATACTAATAACGTCTCCCAGCTTTAAGGAAGCATAGCAAGCAATTGAAATTTCCTTTTCATAAATAATAGTTATATTTCTTATGTAGGGACTGTGTTTATACATATATATATATATATATATATATATATATATATATATATATGTGAAAACTTCTATATATATGTGTATATGTAAGGAAATTAATATATCTTAAAAAATGTAAACAAATCCTGAAGAATATTTTCAAAAATAATGTTTAAAATGGTATTTAAAATTGTAACTTGAGGTTAGTTTTCCACTTATTTGTTTCCTTTACTTTGTTTTAATAATTCGCTATGTCATTATTTATGTATACATTTTCCTATTCTTTTTCTCTTTGTCTCATGATTCTTGTATGTTATAAATAAATAAATATTAAAATTAAATTATATTCAATAAATATATTTAATCAATATTAATTCCTTAAGCATGTTAAAAATATTTTTTGTATATATAATATTTCATTAAAACTTTTTACGTTCCTTAGGTTTAAAATATATAATCAAATGAATGATTGAATGAATAATGGATTGAATAGATCAATATCTTTGAATAAATATCCTTTTTTAATATGTTTTTAATAATACTTGTACATGTATGAATTTTTACACACACCATATATAGTAAATATACCCATGTACATTTGATGTGTGCAAACATCTAAATATTTATGTCTAAAAAAATATATGTATATACATACATGTACAGAATATAGATTTGATTTTATCTTGATAAAGATTTTATTTTTAAAATACTACTAATTGATATATGATTATTCATCCCCGGCCAATTATTGGAATTTAATCTTATTTGCCACTCTAATTCCGATTTTTCTAATATGGGCTTCCATGCCCCTCCTCTACTATGTACTCTTATCACATCCAATACTACGAATTTAAAGGAATGTTCGGGGTAGTTTTTTATGTGTTTTGCCAATGCATTGAACTCACAACCATCCCTTATTGCTCTCACGTGTTCACTTATTCTTTCTTTGAATTTTCTCTCCGTTTTCCCTACATAAAACATAGGGCAATTTGTGCAGAGCCCACAGTAAACTACCTTTTCGGTAGAGCAGCATGCTTTATGTTTTAATATAATTTTTGTATTAACTATATTAATTTCTGCAGTTTCAAAAACATATTTGCAAAATTTACAATTCCCACATCTAAAAGTCCTACCTATTCCTATTTTTCTTTGTGATTCAAAATAGTTTTTCATATTTTTTCCTTTTTTGTAAACTATAGTGGGTTTTTCGTCAACAATATTATGCAATGCTATATCATTCATTAGAACTTGCCAGTTCTTATTTAAAATTCGTACTACTGCTTTACTGAGGACACTGTATTTTGTTATAAAGGAATTTCTATACTTTTGATTTGAATGGTTTATTTCATCTGCCATTGTCAAGCTTTGTCCCATGTTTTCGTTGTATTGGTCATCTACATCAATTGTTGGTGTCCTTTTTGGTGTGCCTTCTATTCTCATATCATTGTTTATATTTAAAAGGGGTTGATAACAGGAATTTTTTCTTTTTGTTGACACCTCTGTCATCACTTCAGTCACTAAATCTGTCGGATATCCTCTATTCAAAAACATATTCTCCAATGTTTTACATTCATTTATAAAATCATCCCATTTACTCACCATCCTTGCCGCCCTCACAAATTGGCCTTTTATCATGGCCTTCTTTTGTGAAAAAGGATGGCAGCTACTATAAGGTAAGAATGTGTTGCTATAAGTTTTTTTACGAAATATTTCTGATTTATAGCTAACCCCATCCTTTTTTAATAATACATCCAAAAATGAGATAGTTTCCTCATTATAAGTAGCTGTAAACTGTAAAAATGATGTTGTGTTATTTATATACATTATAAATTCCTCTATTAAATTTGTGTTCCCCTCCCATAATATAAAAATGTCATCCAAGAAACGTAAATATAATTTACAATATTTGAAATATTCAGATTTAAAAACTTTTTCAAGTTCCCACATATACATGACTATGTTAGCGTACAAGCCGCCACAAGGGGATCCCATTGCTACCCCTTCTCCTTGTACATAAATATTCTTATTAAAATAGATATAATTATTTTTCAAAACTATTTCCAACAGATTAACATACAAATTAATTGTATTTTGTCTCAACCCCTTATCTGTTAAATAATTGTTAAACAAATCCATCCCTTCACTATGTGGAATTGTAGAATACAGATCCTTTACGTCGATGGTAACTAGTATATCTTTTTCGTCATATTTAACATTATTCATAATTTTTAAAAAATGCCATGAATCCTTTAATAAATGTTTCTCTGCTTGTATGTATTTTTTAAGATTATTGTCTATAAATTTAGCAATGGGATACGTGATAGACCCCCGTGCATCTACTATGGGTCTAAAGGGCGGCTTTTCTATACTTTTGTGGAGTTTTGGAACCCCAAAGAAAGCAGGTGTTGTTGGGTGATCTATATTTAAATAGTTAAATTCATCTATATTTAAATCCCCATCTATAAACAAATCATATAACTCCCCCTTAATGCGTCTATAAGCTATATTCATTTCATTAAGAGAACTCGTTAGATATGTGTCCCCATTTAAAATTTCTTCCATTTTTTCATTGTAGTCACTTACATTAAACACAGTCATGCCCCCTCCCTTATCTGGTTTTATAAACCTGATGGTATTCATATCACTTAAATCTTTCAACAATTCTTTTTCTTCTTTTGACAAATTATGTCCTCCTTCATTGTGGGAGTTGCTTAAAACAGATCTAAAATCTAGTTCACACATTTTCTCAAAGATTTCTATTACAGGATATAATGGTGGATTAAATGAACTAGAAACATAAAAAGGTTTTGCTAAAGCTCACAACCACTCAAAAGTCTTGAAATAAAACCAAGCAGGAATCCGCGTACACCGGCATCCCAAATGGAAATAGCAGCAAATTTCACACAGCTGTTCAGCATAAACTGACGTCTTTAATGTAAAACAACAGCAAAAAGTACACAACTAACTTAGCGCTTTCTCCCTTAACCTTAAGGGCATCATCAGAGTTGTGTAACAATAAAGGATCAACAATTTAAATATCACAACGTAATACACACACCTCCCACCTTAACCAATCAGCAAACATTATAAGCATTCAAAATGCCAACACACACCCATTTGGAATATATATACATATATAATATAAAAGTGAATTCTAAAAATATTAATAACAATTATCTAACCACAAAAATAAGAAAAATACCTATTACTACACTAAAAAAACAGTGGAACCACTGCTTGTTATGTACATAAAATAAAATATACAAAAATAAATAGACTCATAATAACTGCGCTCTATATTTTAACATGCTAGACAGTGAAACATATTCATTAATACCTGGTGGTCTGGACGCATTTAGCCTAAGCTGCCATAAGCACTCCTTTACCTCAAGCAAGATCTCTGCGTCACCACCATTTTCTCTATATGGTACCCTGTCAATTATGAAAAACAAAAATCTCTTAAAATCTTTGCACCTCGTGCTATGTGTATACAACGCATTCGTAGTTTTTTTGTTCTTGATGTCCCTAACATGCTCTAAGATCCTAAGCCTCAGTTTCCTAATGGTTTTACCCACGTAGAACGTGGTACAGTTTAAACAGGTAGCCAAATACACAACCATCTTGGTGTTACAATTCACATGACCTGGACTTGCTATAGTTCTATTATAATTATGTACTGTCACGTAAGGTCCGTTGTTAATATATTTACAGGTACTACAAAACCCACATTTGTTCATCATACAATGTCTGTAAGAGCGCTGGAAAACAGCACTCTCCATTAGTTCTTTTAAATTCCTTCCCCTACTAAATGTAAAAGATGGCAAGGCACCTACAACACTGGTGATATCCGTTGGTAATGACCCTGCCCATATATCTTGAACAATATGCATGATATTGTAACTATCCTCATTAAATGGCAGGATCATAGAATGACTGGGCCTTTTAAAATCCTCCTTGTTATTGGTAGTGGTTAACCCTGCTGTCAAGATAGGTTTATATATAGTGTGTCTCTTAACAGTAACTTCTTCCTTGGTCATGCTTAAAATATCATAAGGGTAACCTCTTTCTTGTAGCATGTTAATCAAGTTGTTTATTTCACTATCATAAATCCTATCGTCACTAATTAGCCTTGATAATCTTACCATCTGCCCTTTTATAATATTCTTTTTTTGAAAATACGGGTGACAACTTTCAAAGTGGAGGAAAGAATTTGAATACGTTTTTTTACGAAAAATACTGGAGGTGAGGGTCTTGTTCTCCCTGTCCTTCGTTAACATAATATCAAGAAATTCACATCTTTCATGTTGTACATTGTATGTAAACTTAAAGAAAGACGTACTTTTATTTAGAACTTCTACAAATTCTACAATGTCATTTTCCTTACCCCTCCAGAAAATCAAAATGTCATCCAGAAAGCGTACATATAACGCTATATCATTTTGAAATCTGGATGTAATAACATGATCCTTTTCCCAATCAATTAAAACCAAGTTAGCATACAACGGGGCACATTTCGCCCCCATTGCCACACCTGTGATTTGTTTAAAATAATCCCCCTCAAAATTTATAAAATTATTGTTGAGGACCATTTCTAAGAGATCAACTAATAAATTCTGTTTCACTGTATGGTGTGTAGAGAGTTTCTGTAAACTGTTCTTGAACATTTGCAAACCTATGTCATTAGGGATGACAGAAAATAAATTAACAACATCAGTTGTTAAAAAGATATAATTGTCATCCCACAAGGTGTTCCTAATAATGTCTAAACAGTGCCAGGAATCTTTTAACACTTGAGGAGCCCTTTTACAAATGTCCTTACAATGGAAATCAATAAATGCAGCCAATGTTTCTGTTTTAGATCCTCTCGCTGAAACTATAGGGCGAAAAGGCAGGTTGGCCATAGATTTATGTATTTTAGGTATACCAAATATGGAGGGAATAACAGGGGAATTCACAACTAAAAATTCGTACTCATCCTTGTCTAGAATTCCCTCCATATGCCATTCATAAATCTGCCACTCCAATGTCGTGTATGCCTTATGGACATCATATTTTGATACTCTTAAGTAGGTAGATGTATCATTAAGTAAGTCCAACATACTACTGCTGTAATCCATGGAGGTCATGATCACAACCCCCCCTCCCTTATCTGGCTTCATAACTCTATAGGTGTTAGTGGAAGTTAATTCCTGTAAACAAAACCTCTCCCCCTGCATGAGGTTGTCTCTAGAGTTGTGATTGAACTTAACGTGTCTCCTCAAAAAAGTTTCACAGACTTGTTCAAATATGTAAATAAGCTATATTCATTTCATTATGAGAACTCGTTAGATATGTGTCCCCATTTAAAATTTCTTCCATTTTTTCATTGTAGTCACTTACATTAAACACAGTCATGCCCCCTCCCTTATCTGGTTTTATAAACCTGATGGCATTCATATCACTTAAATCTTTCAACAATTCTTTTTCTTCTTTTGACAAATGATGTCCTCCTTCATTGTGGGAGTTGCTTAAAACAGATCTAAAATCTAGTTCACACATTTTCTCAAAGATTTCTATTACAGGATATAATGGTGGATTAAATGAACTAGAAACATAAAAAGGTTTTGCAACTTCTTCAATATGTTGAAACATATGACTGAAATTCAACTTTCTAGTAAACAATTTTAGATTAATAATGCTTTGTACCATATCTAATTTTTGAAGCTGGGAGACGTTATTAGTATGCATTCATATTATATTACATTATATACATACACTCATATACACATATGTGGATTTCAAAAAAACATCCTGTCATTGTTTTAAGAGAAGGCAAAATATAAGAAAACTCATGGTAGATGTTTCTTAAAAAGAAAAAAAATTTTAATAGTACATTATGTTTCTTTAAAGATGGGAGATGCAATTATATTGTTAACATTTTAAATTGTTTAATTGTTTAATTGATAAGAACAGAACATATTTAAACAACAGGAAATGCATCAAATAACTGTTTGAAAAAGTTTGGTATACACCAGACGAAAGCGCTTACATTCCGTTTTTGTTTGTGGAAAGTATTCTGTGATCTTATTCGTAAATAAATCGCCTTTTAAGGACTAAATCAATCTTGGTGGATTTGTTCCAGTGTTCCAGCCCCATTGTGCTTTATCAATTAAAGAGACTCTGTTTAACCCCAAATAAAGTTCACCTATCCTAGTAGGATTTTCCTGACATTTACTCAGTTGCCTGCTACAGCAAAAGCCATGGCTCACAGAAGCTTACAAAGCATCAAAGGAATCTCATTGTTGAAAGGTATCAGCCAGGGGTAAGGTACAAAAAAATTTCCACAGCATTGGATATACCATGGAACACAGTGAAGACAGTCATCAAAAAGTAAAGAAAATATGGGATAACAGTGATGTTGCAAAGAACTGGACGTCCCTCCAAAATTTATGAAAAGACAATATGAAAACTGGTCAGGGAGGTTGCTAAGAGACCTACAGCAACACTGAAGGAGCTGCAGGAATTTCTGGCAATTACTGGTTGTGTACTACATCTGACAACAATCTCCCATATTCTGCATATGTCTGATCTAGGGGGCAGGGTTGCAAGATGGAAGCCTTTTCTTACACAGTAAGACATCCAGGCCCGGCTGAAATTTGCAAAACTATACATCATCTCTCAAAAGCATCTGGGAAAATGTGTTATGTTCTGATGAGACCAAGGTTGAACTTTTTGGCCACAATTCCAAAAGGTAGATTTGGCGCAAAAACAACACTTCATATCACCAAAAGAACACCATCCCTACGGTGAAGCATGGTAGTGGCAGTATCATGCTTTGGGGTTGCTTTTCTTCAGCTGGAACTAGGGCTTTAGTCAAGGTGGAGGGAATTATGAACAGTTCTAAATACCAGTCACTTTTGGCCCATAACCTTCAGGCATCTGCTAGAAAGCTAAGGATGAAGAGGAATTTCACCTTTCAACATGACAATGACACCAAGAATACATCCAAATCAACAAAAGAATGGCTTCACCAGAAGAAAAGTAAAGTTTTGAAATGTCCCAGCCAGGGCCCAAACCTAAATCCAATAAAAAATATGTGGGGTGACCTTTAAATGGCGGTGCACAAAAGATGCCCTTGAAATTTGGCAGATTTGGAGTGCTTTTGCAAGGAAGAGTGGGCAAATATTGCCATGTGAAGATGTGCCATGCTGATAGACTCCTACCCTAGAATACTGAATGCTGTAATTAAATCAAAAGGTGCTTCAATAAATTATTAGTTTAAGGGTGTGCACACACAACAAAGTATTAGTTTAAGGGTGTGCAGACTTATGCAACCAGCATATTGTACATTTTTAATTTTTTATATTTTTCCCCTAACAAGTTTGTTTGTTTCTCAATTGAATTGTACAAGTTACAGGTCACATTAAAGGTGGGAAAAGTTTTGAAATTATTTATTATTTTTGAAGCTTATTTACTTACAAAAAACTTGCTTATAGTTTAAGCCAAGGACATTAATCTAGACATCCACTATTGTAAAAACAAGGGAAATTATCAATAGACTTCATCCCACAACACCACAGCATCCAAAGATCACAGCATTATATTAAATTAAATTTGCTTCTGTTTAGCCTTTTTTTCTCTTATTATACAGTGAAAGGTATATTACTTACAACTAAAAAGGTACTTGTTTACTTTAATATTTTTAACACATTCAGCAGTCACTGAAAAGATTCTCCCCACATTTAAAATACCCCTCCATCCATCCACAACCCCTTTTCACATTTTTACACATGGGGTCAGGGTGTCACTTCAACAGTGACAACCATGTAGAGCCAAGGTTTATACCGCTGGGTGGCTATTTAAAATACCCATGACTACACATTATACAAAACTGTGATAATACTATATAAAATTATTACAATATAACATGCAGTTTATCTCATGGAAGGTTTTATACAAATAATAATGAAGTATTTTACTTACAGTTATTTATTTTTTTCCTTTAGTATCCTCCTTTCTAAACATTAGAGACGTAGTGGGGATATGCTTTACCGCTCACCCATAAGTTTAACAAAGTCAACAAATGCCCAGTCTTTTCTGAGTCACTTTTTTTTGCAAAGCCATATTTCACAAATGTGATTGATAAATCACAAATGTATTTACCAAAGCACAGGCCCAAACTAGTAAACACCCCAAAACTGCACAAACCTGAACCAGCTTGAAGAACTCAGGACACAGCAAGTATAGACCTAAGGATTTTATTAATACAAACAGAAAAAGGAAAAAAAAACAGTTTATCACTTTTGTCCTAACATAAAGGACTTCATCAGAACTTGTAACTAAGAAGCTGACAAACTTTTTGTAGCCTCACCTCATAACAAAATGGATTTTTTTAAAGCTACAGCGTCTGAAACAGTCTGTGAAACCCATACTAAAAATAACCAAAAATTAATCTTTGAAATCAGAGTCAGGAGTTCACAGTAGTTAGTTTACTGAAACTCATTCCATTACCAAGAAAGTAAGTTCCAGAGAATACTGAGAATGTTCTCTTGAGTGTATTATGGCAGGACAAGCAATCATTAGAGATGCATGCTTTGCTGCAATGAGTCTAGTAATCAGTTCCTTTTACTCAGATGAAAAGGCTGTCTGGCTAGTCAGGCAGGCCATGCTGCACAACCTGTTGACTACTTGATGGAACATAGCAACTTGGCTGTAGAGAACACACTAGATAGAAATGTTGCCTTGTCATGAGAAGCATCAATTTGACAGAAGCATAGTGTTCTTATAATCTTAATCTGACATCTGTAAGATAGGTTTGTGGACATGTATGCTTGAGCATTCATCCTGTTCTTCTGGTTCTGTAGAGAATGACTTCAAACAACGATTCATGATGGTTAAAGGGAACAAAATATACCCAACCATGGACAATTATGTCAAGAAGGTTTCTTGAAGCTTTGTTACGTTTGCAAGAGGCTCATCAAGACTGCTATATCTGAACTCTAAAAGGAACCATTGGAAATCAGGAATGAAATAATCACCTTTTACAGTACCCAAGTTCCTTCATTCTACAAGTTCAAAAGCCAGGGCTATGTCTTAGCTAGATTAACAACAAACCAAAACAGGTGGAGGTTGAACCAAGAAAATTGCTTTTTCACTCAGTAAGAAGTCATTGCACTTCGATAGAAGATTGAGTACAAGGTATGATGTTAAGTTGTCAATCTCGCCTTCATTCTTGCTTGATGGGTTCGGAGCCGATCCCTCGGCCCCGACTCGGCACTTGCTTTAGCTCGAGAACTCCTTTTACCAGCTCGAGGCAGCCCCATATCCCATGATGCAAGGCAGGAAGTACCCAGATCTCGTTTGCCGCTTCGCTTGGGAGGTCTTCTCTTTACCAGCTCCTGGTAAGTAATTCACATTTGTGACATTTAAGCCCCTTTTTAGTTAAAAACTTTTTGTTTTGATAGTTTAACTTTAAATTTAACTTTTTCTGACAGAAATCCCTGTCTCTTTTAATTTTTTAGTCAGTTAATTTCCCTATCCCATCCCCCCCCCCTGTTAGGGTGTGTGTGTTGGTATTTTTCACTAAATACCCTTTTGGTATTAGTTTAATTAATTGGACTGGTGTATGTGTGTTTTGTTAGGCACCATGTCTAAAGAGAGGGTTTCAGGTTTTAAGAAGTGTGACTCGTGCTGTCAGAAGATGTCTCTGACAGACGGTCACACTTCTTGCCTGTACTGTTTAGGCCCTCTTCACCTGCAGGACTCCTGTGCTATTTGTCACTCCTTCAGCCAGAGAGTCCTGCAGGAGAGAAGGAATAAGTTGATTCTCAGGGTCTTCTTAAGCCGGAGGGCTCTCCGGCTAAGTCGGCCCCACAAAATCAACTAAATCTGCCAAGACCCAGGCTTCTGTTTCTAAGCCTGTGGCCTCGGCTCCGACTCGTATAGAGTCGAGATCGGCTCCGGCTGGAGCCGATTCTGGATCCACTAAGCTTTCGGCGCCGATGGCTATCGGTGCCGAATCTGCTTTGACCACTGTGGTGTCAGTTCCGACCGGCTCCGACACCCACGTGGCACGGGCATCGGTGTCGGCTCCGATCGGCTCCGACACCCATGTGGCACAGGCATCGGTGTCGGCTCCGATCGGCTCCGACACCGTTACTTTGGTGGCTGTATCGGCTCCGGCTGGAGCCGATACATCGAGGCGTTCTGCCGGCTCCGAGAAATCGATGCCAACAGGATCAGTAATATCGGCTCCGATGACCCATTCCAGGAAGAGGTCGAGGTCCCCTTCCTTGGAGCCGATACTTTCGGCTCCGGCCTCGCCTCTTCTATCGGAACGGAGCCATCGGAGCCGATCTTCAAGGTCATCCAGGTTGTCAGACCATGACCTAGAGAGAGTGGTCAGTAGATTGCTCAAGTCACAGGTACTGGCCCAAATGCTACACAGTCCATCTCAGCAGACGACTGTTGGTCCACACCCCGTTACAGTTCCTCCTTCAACTCTACCTCAGAGCTTGGAGTTGGAGTCTTCGGGCATGGTTACTGCTACGGCTGGAGGACGGATACCCCCTTCTGTTCCTTCAGCCCCTACTCTTATCTCCTCTTCCTTAGAGGGATTCGGTGGTCGGGCTTCCATGGTCTCCTCCGAGGGTGAGTGGCATCGGACCCTTGTCCGAACCCGCTCTTCCCCTTGGAGCCTCGGCCTTGGTGAGCTCGGCTCCGACATCTGCCTCGGAGACTTCCCTTTCGGTGGCCCCCGGAGTTCCTAGCTCTTCGGAGCGGGTCTCTCGGACCTGCCTGGGAGGGGAGCATTCGAGGTGATGAAGAGTGTACTGGCCACTGGTATCAGTCAGCAGTCTCTTCCGTAGCTCCTCCCTCTATTGTACCTGTTGACATCTCTGCCACTTCTCTTGCTACAGGACCCAGAGATCCTCCACCTCAGGTTTCCCCATTGGGAATTTCCCCCTCTTCCGAGGATTCTCCTGATGTTTCGGGAGATCCTCCTAGGAAGAGGACTTGTAAGAGGAAGCATGTAGACTCCCCTGAGTCTGTCACTTCGGATACTGACTTTGATGAGTCAGAGGGATCCCCTAGATCCCCCTCTGAGGATGTCTCCTTCTCAGACATCCTAGAACTTCTGAAACAGAGGGAAACTGGCCCACCAACAATCCCTCTGAGGATGAGTCAGTATACCTAGAGGCGTTTGGATCTCGGCCCTCCACCTCCTGGGTGTCTCCGCCTTTCGACCCCCTTATGCAGGTTATAGCTCGAAAGGCGTGGACAGCTCCTGACTCTGTAGAGCCAGTCCCTAGGAGGCCTTCTAAATTTATAACTGCCCCTAGTGACAAACAATTCCTTACCAAGGGTGTCCGCGCTGATGCCATGGTGGTGGCTGCGGCCACCAAAAGGAACTTGCAGATCCTTCCGTGCCTGTCCATCCTCCTAACAAGGACTCTAGGACCATGGATAGGTACGGCAAGCGGATGTTTTCCTCAGCGACCTTTGCTATGCGTTCGCTGAATTATCTTTGTCACTTCACCAGACTCCAGAGAGATATCCTGAAGGAGCTGGGAGAAGTAGTTCAGGATCCTACAGCTGCAGGGGCCCAAGAAAAGATTGCTTCGCAGCTAGGAACCCTCAATTCCATTGCTAACTCCTCCATGCGGCTAATATCTTATGCTGCTGATGGAGCGAGTAGAGCTGCAGGCACAGGTGTGGCTCTTAGACGCCAAGCCTGGATGCGGCTATGTGATTTTATGGATCCCTTTAAGGCGTCCTTCACAAATTCTCCCTTTGATGGGTCAGCTTTGTTTGGCCCTCAGGTGAAGGAAACCTTGACCAGGTGTGAGCAGGACGGCAAGACTCTTTCTGCTGTTGGAGTCCGTTTTCCACCCCTTCTAGGCCTTATCCCAAAGGACAGAAGGGTGGGAAGATGTGGTTCCGTAAATCTCAAGGAGTCACGCGGATTCACGTGGTCAGTTTACCCCTAGAGGCAGAGGGGTAACAACAACAGACGCCGCTCTAGAGGCAGAGGGGTCCAAGAATCAGGGCAACAGGGAGTCTCTTCCTGAGAAGCCCTTTCAGCATCCCTGAGGTGTTGCCCGGCTGTCCCTCCTTGGAGGCAGTCGGGAAGATTATCACTGTACCCAGAAGCCTGGCATTCCCTCACTCAAGACAGATGGGTACAGTCGATCATATCCAAGGGTTACATAATTCCTTTCGAGGAAAGTCCCTTCCCTCAAGTTCCCTTCCAGATGTACCACCGGTCTAAGGGACATTGCAGAGTTAGAGATCGCAAAACTACTGCAAAAAGAGCCATTCAGCCAGTTATAGACCATTCAGAGCCGGAATCTACTCAAGGTTCTTTTGGTCCCCAAAAGACGGGAGACTGGAGACCAATATTGGATCTCAGCAGACTCAACAAGTCTGTCAGGAAGACAAGATTCGAATGGTCACTCTTCAGTCAATTCTACCCTTCTTACAGAAGGACAACTGGATGTGCTCAATAGATCTTCAGGATGCGTACTATCACATCAAAATTCACAGACGCTCCAGGAGATTTCTCCGCTTTCAGCTGGGGTCCAGTCATTTCCAGTTCAGAGCCCTGCCCTTTGGTCTCACTACAGCCCCCAGAGTGTTCACCAAATGCATGGCAGTGGTCACGGCTCACCTGAGACGTCAAGGATTCCAGGTGTTTCCGTATCTCGACGACTGGCTCCTGTCAGCCACCACCAGGCATCAGCTTATACAAGCCAGGGATTACACAATAGACCTTTGTTCTCATTTGGGCATCTCAGTCAACTACGAAAAATCATCCTTATCGCCCTGCCAGTCTATTACCTTCATAGGCGCAAACTTAAACACTGTTCGGATGTCAGCTACCCTTACAGAACAAAGAGTTTCAGACATTCAGACTCATGTCAGGATCATTCTGGCCAGCAAGAAGGTACAGGCCAGAATGGTTCTAAAGGTGTTAGGTCTTATGGCTGCGGCCATCACTCTTCTTCCCTGGCTCGATTCTACATGCGCCTCCTTCAGTGGATGCTGTTCACACAGTGGTCATACCAGCAACTCCCAATGCGTCACCAGATTCTGGTGACACAAACATGCAAAGAACATCTTGCTTGGTGGATCACATCGTCTCAGGTTCACCAAGGCAGGTGCTTTGTACCTCCGTCCCCGATAGCCACTGTCACCACGGATGCCTCCCTGATCGGGTGGGGGTCATTATCAGGGCAGGATGGTTCATGGGACGTGGCAACCGCTCGAGTACCATCTGCACATAAATGTCCTGGAGATGAGAGCAGTGCTTTTAACGTTGCAAGCCCTCAACGACTTTCTTCCCGTAGGGACAATTGCAGTCCACACAGACAACATGTCTGTAGTTTGGTATATCAACAAACAGGGCGGAACCAAGTCCTACCCCTTGTGTCGAGAAGCGCTCAGACTATGGCAATGGGCGATCTCCTCTCATCGGTTTCTGGTAGCAACGCATATCCCTGGGAAAACCAACATTATAGCGGACAGATTGAGCAGAGCTATTCTCATGCCTCACGAGTGGTCTCTCAAGCAATCCATAGCGGAAGAGATTTTTCTGGAATGGGGTCGTCCATGTTGCGATCTTTTTGCTACTCCCCAAAACAGCAAATGTCCTCACTTCTTCAGCCTCTTCCTCTATCAGGCCATCCCCAGAGACGCTCTGACCCAGGATTGGCCCCAGGGACTTCTTTATGCCTTCCCTCCTTTTCCTCTGATCCCTCAGGTGATCCAGAAAGCTACCGTTTTGAGAGCCAAATTGATTCTCATTGCCCCTTACTGGCCTCGACAAGTTTGGTTCCCGTTCCTCCATCATCACCTTTTGGTGCAGCCGTGGCATCTGGACCCAGTGCCAGATCTACTGATTCACCAATCCGGTCAGCTGCACCGGTCAATCCCTTCTCTCAACCTCACAGCATGGTTGCTCCACTTCCTTCCTTAGCCAGGCTTCCTTTGATCTCTAACCCAGTTAGAGATATCATAGTAACTTCACTAAAATCCTCTACCAGGAGGATTTACACAAGCAAATGGAAACGTTTCTCTTATTGGGCTAAGGCCCAAAATATTGATCCTTTTACTGCCCCTGTTCAGGCAGTTCTGGACTTCTTAGCAGAGATTTTCCATGCAGGCTCCTCTTCTTCCACAGTCAGAGTTCAGTTGGCTGCTATTTCTAATTTTCATGTCGGGATAGCAGATCATAATATTATGTCCCATAGGCTCTGCAGGGCCTTTTTGAAAGGAATTTTCCTACTAAAGCCTCCAATCAGGAATCCTCCTCCTCAGTGGGATTTAAATTTAGTGCTGACATCCTTGATTCTTCCCCCTTCGAGCCAGCTGTTTCTTGTTCCCTGAAATATCTTTCTTGGAAAACTTTATTCCTAGTGGCTATTACATCTGCCAGGAGGGTGTCTGAACTTCATGCTCTTTCGGTTCGACCCCTATTTGATTTTTCACAAAGACAGAGTATCTTTGAGAACTAATCCATCCTTTTTACCTAAGGTCGCTTGAAAAACAATCTGAATCAATCTATTGATCTCCTGTATTTTTCCTAACTATTCAGATAGAGCTGAACAAAAGCTACATTATCTTGACGTCCACCGTCAGCTTAGATATTATTTGGACAGAACAAAAAAATTTAGAAAATCTGATCAACTTTTTGTTTCCTATGCGGATAATAAAAAGGCCTTCCTGTTTCTAAAGTGACTTTGTCCAGATGGCTTTCTTCGGTCATCACTGAAATTTATACGATCAGGGGAAAACAGCTGTGCTCAAAACCTAAAGCACATTCAACTAGGAGTTTAGCTACTTCTACAGCTTTTCAAGCTAGACTGCCTTTAGACACTATTTGTGCAGCGCCACTTGGGCCACTCCTCACACTTTTGTTTCCCATTACAAATTGGACTTGGCCTCCAGGGACAGAGCCAGTTTTGGCTCTACAGTCCTCAAGAGTTTGTTCCATTGAGCCACCCAGGATAGAGGTGCTAGGGTCGCGGTCCCATCAAGCAAGAATGAAGGCGAGATTGACAACTTAACATTAAGAAGTTATGTACCTACCATAACGTTCCATGTTAGTTGTCTTCTCGCCTTCTTTCTTGCGACCCTCCCTCCTTCCCCCTGGCCTGGACAGACCTTGTATAAGAAACTATAATACTAAAGACCATTCAGACCTGGTCCTTTTTCCATTTGTAAGTTTCTTCTTCCTTTGGGAAGTATTGTTTATGCTTGGTGTTATTGCCCTTTTGTCAACAAACGAGATCTGGGTACTTCCTGCCTTGCATCATGGGATATGGGGCTGCCTCGAGCTGGTAAAAGTAGTTCTCGAGCTAAAGCAAGTGCCGAGTCGGAGCCGAGGGATCGGCTCCGAACCCATCAAGCAAGAAAGAAGGCGAGAGAAGACAACTAACATGGAACGTTATGGTAGGTACATAACTTCTTATTCTAAATGATAGGTTACAGAGATAATTATGTGAGTAATGCTGAACTGCTTCATAAAATAAATAATTTTCAGGTATTGACTTTTCATCAACCCAGATACTGAAGTCCCTTAAACCAATCAGTTTGCAGACCCCAATTCATAGACAATAAATCTCAGAGGTGTATCCACACAATGTTATGCGGATGATAAATGAAGAAGCACCTATAACTTTCTTTTGTGCAAAAGACTTGCCATCTCTTTTAAGTGTGTCCTGTGCACAGAGCATACTTAAAGGAGATTGTGTTCCCACTATGTACCCAGATTAATGCAGATGTAAGCGTAGATGAATTACCACCATACCCCTGATACCATCACTTCTAAGATGATAAATTGCAGAAGACTTAGAGGGCATAGTAGTTGACTTGTATGCGCTAAAGTTGTCATCTCATAGTGTGGGTTAGCATCTGAAAGCAAGTCAGAGAATCCCATGTTTTTCATGGACAGTCTTGGTATAATATATAATGCCCTGAGATGAATCAGTTGAGAACATACTCCTGAAACCAACTGCTATGTTCATTTGGAACCCTTAATATGTCATACAGCACAGGGTATTTAAATACTTTGGTCAGATTAATCATGAATAATGCCTGATAACTAAAAAAGTCTATCACCAGCAGTGTCCTGCCCTAGGAAGCCTTAACGTGCAGTCTATTTGACAAGCTGGAAGACACTGGAATTAAAATGGAAAAATACTAGGATGGGGTGCCTGCAATAATGTTTTCTTCCCTGCATCACAAGATGTGGTGAAATACAAATATACTGAAAATTTGCAAGTATTAAGCAAAGACAATCGGTAATTCAAAATGCAAAAGCAATAAAAGTAACAGCAGGTGTCCTGTAATGGTTTCTTTATACAAACTACACTACTATACTACATATTTCACTGTAACTTATATTGACTCTTTTTCTATTGCTATTTTTCAACTTGTTTATGTGAAGGTGCAATATGATACTTCTACATTTCTATTTTGTTATGTAAGTTGTGATACAGAGCTACACTGCTTATCAAAATGAACATTATAATACTTTATGTAACTTGCTATGTGGAGCTTTTCTCCCCAGGCCTCCACTGAAAACGGGCTCTCAAGCCCAGTGGACCTCCCTGGTCACCAAACTGGAATAAATAAATAAATGAAGAGCAGCAAGCAGAAGAAGAAGACTTAAAATACATGATCATTTAAAATGCAAAATACACTAACATTGTAAAGTGAAAAAAACACGAAAATCAAACTAAACAAACAGAAAATGTCAAGTCAGGTAGTGGCCAGAGGAAAGCTTAACACTGATGACCAAGTTTTGCAACAATATAATCCAGTGGTACTTTTCTTCTGGGCCCAAGTTTGAACTGGGCCCCTAATGTTGATTAGCAGACAAGAAGTACACCAAAGACCACTGAAAACTGAGGACAGCAGATTGGCATGCTAGAAGATTCTCTGTAATGAAAGATTACTTTTTTAAAAACATCTTTATTAAAGCATCATACTTTAAGTTGCAACATGCATTCATATGCATTAATAGAAAAAAACAATAACAATTTTCATAATTATTGTCACACAGTAAGTGTATGTATGTATGTGTGTATATATATATATATATATATATATATATATATATATATATATATATATATATGTATATAAAAAGCTGCAGTGGTGGTGCTGCGGTAGCGTTGTCGCCTGACAGTAAGACGTTGTCCTGTTCAAATCTCAGCTAGAGCGTCTTCTGCGTGAAAACATGCGAGAATGGCCGTACCTTTGTTAAAGGTTGTGTGTCAGGGCTGGCAACTTGGCACGTAAAAATCTACTGCCAATCATTAGCAGACCGGAGTTCCACTGTGGCGACCCCTAACCGGGAAAAGCCGAAAGACACAACAACAACACATGTATATAAATACATATATGTATATATGCTTTGTTTTTATTTACCCTGACATAACATAAATTGCTCAATTCCTGCTTTCCCTTAAACATTACTCCTTCTCCCAAGCATTATTTTGCATAGTTTTCTCACAAACTTCATTAATTTCTATGAAGTTTCCCTTTTATAAAGATTGAACACAGATTGCTTTTACCAATGTTTTAATAGCTTCTTTGCAAAGACTATGCAGCTTCTCAATCCATCCTAACAAAACCAATCTAATACCCGAATATAGTCAGGTAGAAGAAGATGAGCACAACTGAAACAAAAAGTTGGACTATAATTGATTTTTGCAGATTCCTCGGTTAGGTGCCACAAAGTTTGCATTTGCTTAGACAAATGTATAACCAATACTAAAACAGTGGCAATATCAGGCAGCTGGGAAGCAATTTAAAAGACTCCACAGATAGGACTGGGAATGAAGATACTGCTTATATTTCCAAGAACAGAAATAAAGACAAGGCTGCCACCTTCAGAATCTTGTCAACAAAAATTTGGGCAGTAAAAAAAACAGAAACAACATAATTATTGAATCTCTCAAACAAGGGTAGGGGGCATGGCCAAGATGCCAAACAGCTAACAGCACTGAATTTTAGCTCTGCCTTTTTCTTATTATTCTGGCAGGAAAATGTATTATTTTTGTGGAGAAAACGTTTAAATCCTATTCATAAGAAGGATTTTATCATTTAGTTGTTGTTTTTCAAGGAAAAAGAATTTTGGTGTGCTTGCTTTTCATTTTTCCCTTTGAGAAAACCGTATACAAGTGAGACAGTCATGAGTAACTCAAACTCACATCAGGAGAGTATGATGAAAAACAAATTACAATCCATCATAGCAAACATACAGGAACTTTCAATCAAAATGGATAAGTTGGAGAACAAAATAGATAATATAAAACAAGACAGCAGAAAACAACTGGACTTACTTAATGAGGTAATTAAAAAAAATATTCTGAACAAATTTCATCTATCAGAGAAGCTGTGAATGACATTGATGGCAGGCTGACTGAGTGTGAAAGTCATAATGAATTTCTGCTTAAGCAGAATACTAAACTCTTGGAAAAAACTCTTGGAAAAAGTGGAAGATCTAGAAAGTAGGTCATGGAGAATTTACAGGGTGCCACAAAAGGAGGAGGGTAGTAACATGCTACAATTTTTTAAACAACTGGCTACCAAAAGCATTAAACTTGCCTGAATCTTTTTCATTTGGAATTGAGAGGCCTCACCAATCTTTGTCAAAAACAGCATCTGTTGGTAACTCCTCCACTCCTAGATCCATAATAGTTAGATTTTTGTTCACCCAGGACAAGGACTTGGTATCAAAATCTGCATGGTCAAATCCTCCTGTCAAAATAAATGGAAAGAACATTCATTTTGATAATGATTATACCTCTACTGTCATCTCCAAAAGAAAATAATCTGCTCCTTTAATAAAATCCCTTAAAAAGTCCAGTATTAAAGCTCAAGTATTGTTTCTGGCTAGAATAAAAATATATCTGACTGATGGTGAGAAGATCTTCAATTCCCTACAGGAAGCTATGGACTTTATTCAAAAGAAAAATATATTAACATATATTGAGAAAATGAACTGGTCTGCACAAAGTCTGAAGAGACATGCAACAAAAAATGGATGGCCTGTTTAAAAAAGAGCCAATAAAAAAACAAAAGATAAATGAATGTGATTTATAAATCTAAACTATACAGACACTAAACATTTTGCTTCCCAGTTTTTACTTCTGGAAGATGTTGACAAGGTAATTTTTTTTTCTATTTTCTCTCTCGTTTTTCTTATTTTTTCCATTTCCCAGTTTTCTCTCTCCTTCTCTTTATTAACTCACTTTTATGTTTGTCATTTCAACCCATTCCTCTTCTTTAATCAAATTTTACTTATTCCCCTTTCTAATAACTGTCGTAGATATGATGAGTGTTCATAATTAATGATTCTACTTGCAAAGTGCCTTAGAATCTTTGGAAAATACCTAATTATGGTAGGGGTAGTATGGTGGAGTAATATATTAACATTCTGTTATAGTTTGAATGAGGCTGTAAACATGAATATGGTTCTGGCTGTTAAATTAAATGTTTGTATACTTATGTTTGTGGACGTTGAAGTGACTCTTACCCAGAGAATGTTGTGGCTGTTTTTTTTTTTTATATAGGAATACATGTCTCTTTCTTTGCCTGCTTGGAGCCCCTTGTTGTGGTGTGTCATGGAAGGAGAGAGTTGTATGCTAGAGAAGTCTACATTGATGGAGAAATATGGGGGATGTGTGTTTCAAGCATTTGTGCTTGTTGTTTTGTAATTATTTATACTCTCTTGGCTTATGAGTGATGCAACATTTTTATAGTGCTAGCTTGAGCCCTTCTTAGTTTAAAAACACTTGTTTTAGTTTGTTTTCCTGTCGGATGGCTTTAAAAGAACATTTGTGAGCTGATTTGGTCTCATGAGCTTCTCAAGACTTCATCTTATTAGTATTGCTGCATTGAACTGCAAACAGCAGATTCAGGAAGCTATCGGCGACCTATAACCTCACACAGGACATCTGCAACTCCAAAACGGAACTCAAAGCAGGACCAAGCAGGCATTACTCCTCATGTTATCAAAATTTTGAAAGAAAAGAGACTAAATTGATCTTAGAAAATGCATTTTGATGTTGAAATAACATCTGAAAAGAGGAAAGGTAAGAAGATTACCAATTGGAATGAGTGAAACTTGAAGAACGTAAGTGAACATTGATGATGTTTGCGAACTACTCAGCACTTTGATTAGTCTCAACTTTGTTATCTATTTGTTCTATATTAATGAAATTCTGTATTACTCTCTCAATCCCCTTTATGTTTAAGAGGTACAATGCTTCCATTACATCAGTGTATGAAGTGGGCCTCTTCCTTGCTATTCATTATGTTTAACACGATTTGCTTTACCTCACTGGTT
Source organism: Protopterus annectens (assembly GCF_019279795.1). Taxonomy (NCBI): domain Eukaryota; kingdom Metazoa; phylum Chordata; order Ceratodontiformes; family Protopteridae; genus Protopterus; species Protopterus annectens. The sequence continues at coordinate 947,538,961 of NC_056729.1, forward strand.
GATTTACCATGTTTTGTGTGTGTGTGTGTGTGTGTGTGTGTGTGTGTGTGTGTGTGTGTGTGTGTGTGTGTGTGTGTGTGTGTGTGTGTGTGTGTGTGTGTTTGTGTGTATGTGAGAGTCATGCATTCAATTTTTCCCCACAAAAATATTAAGCAATATTGTCAGTTCTTCTGACCCCTTCTGAACATATCATTTGCTGTGTGAGATGGGAAGTGTGCCAAATAAGTATTCCTGAAATGGTTGATGCAGCAAGTGAGTAAATATATTTACACAGATGAAAAAGGTTACACTAATATTTGTAAAGTGTGTTCAAATTTTACCAAAACAAAAATTAGAACTTACTTAATATTACTTACTTATGTCAGTGAGTCAAGTTCTTCATGCCACTACATTTCTTTGTAAATGCCACTCTTTTTAGATGGAATATTCTGTTGCAATTACTTTCCTTCTGCTCCAGGTACAGAGTTTGTTTCTTAGACAAAATAAGACTTGCTGTAAAAAAAATTCTTAATGCAAGATATCCTACTCCTGTGTGCCCGTTTGTAAAACAGTTTTGGACTTTGAAAAAAAAATTCAAATTCAAGGAAGGAAGGCATTGTAAATTTCTCTTTGTAGACCAGTTGATAATACTTTCTAATGTTCTCTACTCTGTGATTTGTCCTAAACCAACCTCAACCCAAACAAAAAAAAAATCTTGCTTTTTTCCCACTTTTCTGAGAGTTAAAAAAGTTCAGTTACAGGCTTGCTGTTCCTGAACTGTTTGAAAGTTTCTGTGAGGCCATTTTTGCTTGGGCTGGAGGAGGGTCTCTCTGTTGATCAGTGGCATTGACTAACATTGAGCAGCTTCCCTGCCCCCCGTAGAGGTGGTTACTGACTTGAAACTGTAGATGTTAAGTTGTCTATCTCGCCTTCATTCTTGCTGGATGGGTTCGGAGCCGACCTCGGCTCCGACTCGGCCACTCTAAAAGCTCGAGAGTTGGTTCCACCGGCTCGAGGCTCCCCTTATATCCCACAATGCTAGGCGAGAGTTACCTCAGATCTCGTTTGCCGCTACAGCTTCGAGGTTGGTTGCTTCTACCGGTTCCTGGTGAGTGTTAGCTTTTTATACTAAAAAGTTATTCTTTTTTCCCCTTTTAACCTTAATTCTTCACAAATTAGTGTAGGATATAGCTTTTTATCCCCGACCCTATTTTTCCCCGTTTTCTCTTTAAAAGAACCGCTGGTTCTTCCCTTGGGCCTTTGGCCTTCCCTTCCTTAGGGTGTGTTTGTGTAGTTTCTTAACTCTTTTGTGCTTAATTTCTAGTATTTTTACTAAAATAATTTTTCTGACAGGGTATAACTGTGTGTTTCGTGTGTGTTAGTGTACACCTGTCAGTTAGGATAATGTCAAAGGAAGCAAAGGTCTCTGGATTCAAGAAGTGTGATGCGTGCTGTCAGAAAATGTCTCTGACAGACGCTCACACTTCTTGTGTCTACTGTCTGGGGCCTTTGCACCTGCAGGACTCCTGTGCTGTGTGCCATGGCTTCAGCCCCAGGGTCCTGCAGGAAAGAAAGAACAAGTTAATTTTGAGAGGCTTGTTAAAACCAGAGGATTCCCTGTCAGTTTCAACAGGGAAGCCCTCTAAGGCATCGAGGTCTTCGGCTCCGGCTTCTGAGCCGAGACCTCAGGTTGTTCAACCTTTGCCTTTATCGGCTCCGGCTGGAGCCGATAAGACTCAGTCCACAGTTTCTGTGGCTTCCTCGGCTCGGCCGGGCCGAGGTTATCGAGTACCTGTGTCGGCTCCGACAAGATCTTCGGAGCCGACAACCAGAAAGAGGTCTAGGTCACCTTCTCTTGGCTCCGTTCATTCGGCTCCAGGATCTCCCTGCTGTCTGAGCGGAGCCAAAGGTCTCATTCCTCTAGGTCATCGAGGCTTTCCGATCATGACCTTCAGAGGGTGGTGAGTCGACTACTTAAGTCCGAGGCACTTGCCCAGATGCTTCAGAGCCCGACTCATCAGTCGGTGCCTGCCCGGTCCATCAACTCTTTCCTCCTTCGACTCTTTTGAGTTCGGGCCGGGTCGTCGGAACCGAGACTGTGGTCGCCGGGCCGAGACAATTGTCTTCGGCTCCGTCGTCGGCTCCGTTTTCTTCCGTGGAGGAATCTCGGCGCCGGACTTCCTCGTCGGCTCCGAGGGGTGAGTGGCATCGGACCCTTGTCCGACCCCCTCTCCTCTCGGTGCTTGGCGCTGGTGAGTTCGGCTCCGACATCGCCTCGGAGCCATCACTGTCGGTGCCGAGGGGTCCTTAGCTCCTCGGGCGGGACCTCTGGCTCTGCCTGACAGGGGGCTTCGAGGTCATGCGGGTGTGTTAGAGCCTGGCTCTACTCCACAGTCGGCTCCGTCAGCCCCTCCTCTATGCTGCCTCAGGGTAAGTCGACTCACTCCCTCATCCCGGACCGCAGAGAGCCAGCTCCTCAGGAGCCCCTTTGGGGATTTCATCCTCTTCGAGGCCTCTCCTGATTTGGCAGAAGAGCCCCTCGGAAGAGGAAGTGCAAGAGGAAGCACATTGACTCACCTGAGTCTATCACGTCGGACACAGATCTGGATGATTCTGAGGGTTCCCCGTTCCCCTTCTGAAGATGTCTCATTTGCAGACATTCTGGAGATCCTTAAACAGAGCGGAAATTGGCCAGCCCTCAACCCTTCAGAGGACGAATCTGTGTATCTTGAGGCGTTTGGCTCTCGTCCTTCCTCCTCCTGGGTGTCCCCCTTGACCCCCTCATGCAGGTGGTTGCTAAAAGGCATGGACGGCTCCTGATTCAGTGGACCCCACTCCCAGGAGACCCTCCAAATTCATCACAGCTCCATCAGACAAGCAATTTTTATCAAAAGGAGTTTCTGTGGATGCTATGGTGGTAGCTGCCGCCACAAAGAAGGAACTGGCTGATCCTTCAGTGCCTGTCCATCCACCTAACAAGGAATCTAGGTCCATGGACAGGTACGGGAAGCGGATGTTCTCCTCAGTGACTTTTACCATGCGTTCGCTGAATTACCTGTGCCATTTCACTCGTCTTCAAAGGGACTTGGTCAAGGAAGCGAGTGAGATGTTGAAGGACCCTACAGCTGCGGGGTTCCAAGAAAAATGAACACGCAGCTGGCTATCCTTAATTCCATTTCCAACTCCTCCATCGCCTCCTCTCTTATGCGGCCGATGGAGCGAGCAGACGCAGGAACAGGGGTAGCCTTACGTAGGCATGCCTGGATGCGGCTATGCAACTGCGGAACCTTTCAAGGCGTCTTTCACGAACTCCCTTTTGATGGATCATCTCTTTTGGTCCTCAAGTGAAAGAAACCCTGACTAGGTGCGAGACTGATGGCAAGACCCTTTCTGCCGTCAGAGTCCGTTTTTCGACTCCTTCTAGGCCTTACCCCAAAGGCCAGAAGGGTGGAAAGATGTGGTTCCGTAAACAATCTCAAGGGACTTCGCCTGACGCACAGAGTCGTTTTCCTACCAGAGGCAGAGGTGGGAATAACAATGGTAGACGTCGCCCTAGGGGCAGGGGGGGTCCGCAGAACCAGGGCAATCGGGAAGCCTTTCCTGACAAGCCCTTTCAGCATCCCTGAGGTGTTGCCCGACTGCCCATTTTCGGAGGCAGTCGGGGGAAGATTGTCACTGTACCCAGAAGCCTGGCTATCCTTGACACAAGACAAATGGGTACAGTCCATCATTTCCGAAGGTTATTCCATCCCTTTTCTTCGTTTTCCAAATCAGTCAAAAATCCCTTCCAGCTGTTCCACCCGCTCAAAGGGATATAGCAGCTTTGGAAATTTCAAAACTGCTTGCAAAACGAGCTATTCAGCCAGTGCCAGCAGACCAACAAGGATCCGGAATCTACTCAAGGTTCTTTTTAGTTCCAAAGAAAACAGGGGACTGGAGACCAATTTTGGATCTCAGTATCTTGAACAGATCGGTCAAGAAAACAAGATTTCGGATGGTCACGCTGCAATCCATTCTTCCCCTATTGGGAAAAGGAAACTGGATGTGCTCTATAGACCTTCAGGACGCGTACTATCACATAAAAATGAACAGACGCTCCAGAAGATTCCTCCGCTTCAGGCTGGGAACCAGTCATTTTCAATTCAGGGCTACTCCCCAAAACAGCAAGTGCAGAGAATACTTCACTCTATTCCCTTTACCAGGCCAACCCAGCAGGGACGCGCTAGTCCAAGTTTGGCCCCGGGGACTTCTGTATGCATTTCCTCCTTTCCCACTGATCTCTCAAGTAATACAGAAAGCTATCGCTCAGAAGGCCTCATTGATCCTCATTGCTCCTTACTGGCCTCGACAAGTGTGGTTCCCCTTTCTACATCGATTTCTTTTGGGCGACCGTGGAATCTGGACCTAGTTCCAGATCTTTTGATCCATCAGTCGGGTCAGTTTCATCGCTCCTCCCTCTCTGAACCTCACTGCTTGGTTCCTCCACTTCCAACCGTAGCCAGGCTTCCTCAATTATCTCACTCTGTTAGAGATATTTTGATAGCTTCCCATAAATCTTCCACTCGAAAGATTTATTTGAGTAAGTGGAAACGCTTCTCATATTGGGCACAAGGAAAGGACATAGATCCTTTCACGCTTCCATCCAACTAGTCCTTGATTTTCTTGCTGAACTCTTCCATGCAGGTTCATCTCCATCTACTCTTAAGGTTCAATTGGCAGCTATTTCTAATTTCCATGTGGGTATTTCTGAATCTGCCCTAATGTCCCACAAACTCTGCAAAGCCTTTTTGAAAGGAGTTTTTCTTCTCAGACCTCCTGTAAGAAATCCTCCTTCTCCTTGGGACCTAAATTTAGTTCTTGCTTCTTTGATTCTTTCCCCTTTCGAACCTGCAGCTTCATGTTCCTTAAAGTTATTATCATGGAAAACTCTCTTTCTGGTGGCTATCACATCAGCTAGAAGAATTTCAGAACTTCAAGCACTCAGTTGTCGTTCTCCTTACCTTGTGTTCCATAAGGACAGAGTTTCCTTACGAACTAACCCGTCCTTTTTGCCTAAGGTGGTTTCAACATCAAATCTAAACCAATGCATTGACCTCCCTGTCTTTTTCCCGGAGTATTCAAATAGGTCTGAACAAAATTACACTACCTGGATGTTCATCGTCAATTAAGGTACTACTTGGACAGGACGAAACTATTCAGAAAATCTGATCAGCTGTTTGTCTCCTATGCGGAAAGCAGAAAGGGACTTCCAGTTTCAAAGGTATCTTTATCCAGATGGCTAACATCTCTGATTACCCTTGTTTATGAGATTAGACACCAAAACTGCCTAATAAACCTAAAGCCCATTCCACCAGAGCTTTGGCTACTTCTCTAGCCTTCCAAGACAGACTGCCTATTGACACCATTTGTGCAGCGGCTACTTGGGCTACTCCTCACACTTTTATTTCCCATTATAAGTTGGATTTAGCTTCTAGGCATAGAGCTAATTTTGGTTCCACTGTTCTCAGGAGTCTGTTCCGTTAGGCCACCCGGGACAAGGTGCTAGGGGCCGGTCCCATCCAGCAAGAATGAAGGCGAGATAGACAACTTAACATATAGAAGTTATGTTCTTACCATAACGTTCCATGTTAGTTGTCTTCTTCGCCTTCTTCTTCGTCCACCCTCCTTCCCCTGGCCTGGACAGACCTAGAGGAGTTGTGATCGTGACCTCTCTTTCTACCACCTCTTTCCTAGTCATATGCTATTATGCATATTTTCTTGTTTCAGGATAAAGGTCACCCCCTTTCTTCCTGCTGTTAGAGGTGGATTCTGTTTCACAGTTATACTGTTTTTGATATAAGCTGGGTTAGCTTACAAACGAGATCTGAGGTAACTCTCGCCTAGCATTGTGGGATATAAGGGGAGCCTCGAGCCGGTGGAACCAACTCTCGAGCTTTTAGAGTGGCAGTCGGGCCGAGGTCGGCTCCGAACCCATCCAGCAAGAAGAAGGCGAGAAGAAGACAACTAACATGGAACGTTATGGTAAGAACATAACTTCTATTTTTATTTTCCCTTTTGGGTCTATTCCGGCTTCTTTCCAGCCCCTGCTATCAAGCACGCTTTAACGTGCTTTAGCGCGATTTAGCGCGGAGTTGCCACTAGAGCAGCATCGGGCAGCACCGGTTAAACAAGGTTAAACTCTTTCTGGCTCCAGAAAGTCTGTTCTTCAATTTTTCCCTTAGAACTGCTCTGTTAGGAACCTAAACAGTTTACACCTACACTAAAAGTGCAGCACTTGTTCCAAATAGCTTTTTCTTCTCAAAAAGCTCAGCACTTGTCTTATAAGCATATCCCTTGTCTTATAAGCATTCTCTTTGCAGGTCAAGCACTCCTATATTATACAAATCTCTCACTAGCAAAACCCCCAGGGTGCCCACTTCCCTGCTAAGCCCACTACTTTTCTGTCTCATACCAACTCATAATTCTTTCTAGCATGTCGAAGGGTCAGATGCTGGCTTCCTCTCCTGCCCAGTTGGTGAATCTGGGAATTCTGAGACAATGTTACAATTGTCTCATGTACACGGACAACCCTCTCCTCCTCCCACGTAACACTAACACTTGTGAGAGATGCAGCTATTTAACCAGACTGGAGGCTGAGCTCTCTCAACTCAGGACTGGCAAGACCAGGCAGGAGGAGAAGGCAACTACACACACCACAATACCAGTCTCACATAACTCAACCACACCACTGAATCAAACACATAAACACACTAAGACATACTCGGAGGCTCTGAGTAAAATTTACCTAAACAGCAGAGGCCTCCAAAGCAGACACCCAAGCAACTGCAAACTCAATACACCACACAAACAACACATAAACAACAAAATCAGTGTGCAAAGCAGTCACTGCCCTTAAGGCCAATTACAACACCAAACATACTTGTCATAGGTGACTCCATAGTCAGACACACTGACGTCCCGCTCACCAGACTGAGTAAGGAGAAGGTCACAGTAAGCTGCCTATCGGGCGCTAGAATCCGCCACATAACACAAGCACTCAGGTCTCTCAACAGCAGGTACAAGTACGACTCAGTCATTGTCCACGCTGGTGTCAACGACCTGAGACGTACCTCCTTGGACTACATGAAAAGAGACATTGAGGAGCTCTCTGATTATGTAGCCCAGGCAGGTATGACCCTGACCTTGAGCAGTATCCTACCTTCACCTAGAATGATGCCACAATACAGTGATAAGATGATCAGCTTTAATAATTGGCTTAAATTCTGGTGTCATTCAAAGGGGATTCAATGTCTGTCTGCCTGGGATGACATGCTGGACAAGCCACGCTGCTTCGCAAGAGACGGCTTGCACCTGTCACCCCTAGGCTTCCGGATATTGGCAAAGGCTCTTGCCACCCCCATAGTGCCTTTTTTAGGCAAGGCTCAAATTCTAAAGCTACCACCCTAGAACACAAAAAAGTAAAAAAACTAAGGGTAATGCTGCTCAATGCCAGAAGTCTCAATCTCAAGATGCACGCACTCGAGGCCCTTCTCAGTATGGAGAACATCGATGTCTGTGCTGTGACAGAAACCTGGTTCAAGGCTCCTGAGAGCACCCCAGCACTAGCAGGTTTCACCTCATATCATGCGTTCCGGCCCCAAAATCCGGACAACACCAAGAAAGGAGGGGGGGGGTGTCCATATTCATAAAGGACACCCACACCTCAAGGTTGGTGGCAATGCACGATGCATCGGAGACCATCCAGGTGCAATTAACCATAGGCAAGACTGCTCTGCAATTTGTAGCATGTTACAGGCCACCCTCTCAAACTCAGGAACCTCACATGGCCTTCCTGAAAACAATGGAGGGGATAAATGTATCTCCAAACACCATCATACTAGGTGACTTCAACTACCCTAATATAGACTGGGAACACTACTCAAGCCCAAACACTCTAGCCCAAAGGTTCCTGGAGTTCATAAACTCAAATGCCATGGAACAACTAGTCACCATCCCCACAAGAGGAGAAAACATACTTGATCTCATCATCACGAACATGGGATCAAAATGTTCAACACCGGAGGTATACCCCTCACTGGTGAGATCAGATCATAAACTAATTTCGCTGGAGGTCCTCATCCCGCCCCCACCTGAAATAAAAAAGACCACAGTGAAAAACTTCTCAAAAGCCGACTTCACACTTCTAAAAACTAATGTGGTCTCCTTTAAGGCCCCTGAGCCAGTGGTAAACATTACTCAAACCGCTGAATCACTTACAAATGCCTTCTACCAGCACCTACAGGACTGCATGGATCAGGCAATCCCAAACAAAACTAAGACTCTTTGTATCAAAGGCAAGCGTCCAGTCTGGTGGACCCCAGCCATAAACAAGCTCTACAACAAAAGGAGGAAGCTACTACAAGATAGAGCAAAATCCTTGAAAGGTAAGACACCTTTGATCATTATAAGTAAAAAACTAAGAGCTCTCATAAAATCATCCAAGGCAAATTTTGAGAGAAAAATCGCCAAGGACTCAAAAGACAATCATAAGGCCTTCTTTAGCTATGTTAGAAACCTAGGAGAAACTCCCAGATATGCTCAGAATTAGTTCAAAATGATGTGAAGATTACTGAACCTACACACATTGCCAACATACTGGCTGACAGGTTCAGTGCAAACTTCTCCCCCCCCCCAAACGAGAGATATCTATACCAGAGGATTGTAGCCCCCAAACATCTCCAACACCCAGGTGAGAACTGCTCTCTCCAAAGCAAAAAACACAGCATCCATGGGACCGGATGGTGTCCCCGGCTGTGTGCTCCACGAACTCAATGAGGAATTAAACCCGCAGTTAGGACAGCTGTTTAATCTTAGCCTCACCTCAGGATACGTACCCAAGGAGTGGCGCACGGCGACTGTGGTCCCACTTCACAAGGCGGTGCCTCCACCGACCCTGGAAATTACCGTCCCATTAGCTTGACAAGCCTTATCTGCAAAGCCATGGAGAGGATCATAATGGAACTCATAAATAAAGACATAGGGAACTTGCAGACTTTGGATCCAACCCAGTTTGGCTTTGTCAAAGGCAGATCATGCCTTTTAAACTTGGTTGACTTTTTCGAGACAGTCACCAAGGCCATTGATGAAGGAAAGGCAGTCCATACAGCCTACCTTGACCTGGCAAAGGCCTTGACACAATACCCACTCAGGTATCATTGAAAAACTCATCAGCTTGAATGTAAACCCATACATCACAAGATGGGTTGCAAACTGGCTAAGTGACAGAACCCACAGGGTCAGAGTTGCTGGAGCCATGTCAGACTCAAAGCCTGTCACAAGTGGTGTCCCACAGGGATCAGTCCTGGGTCCACTCTTGTTCGGCATCTACTTTTCTGAAGTACAAGCAAACACAGGAGGGTTATGGCTGACAAAGTTTGCAGATGACTGCAAACTGGGCCATAGTCGAAAACACATCTGACACAGATATCCTTCAGAAGGGCCTCACATAAGCGGATAACTGGTGCCAGAGCCATGGCCTAAAGTTAAATGCCAAGAAATGCATAGTCATACCCTTCGGGAAAAACAAGGTTACCCCTAGCTACCATATAGGTGGCAATCCACTGAGCACAGAAGAAGTCATCAGGGATCTGGGGACCCAGGTTGACAGTAGCCTTTCGTTTGACACTCATGTTGCTAAAGTAGTTAGGAAAACCTTCTACATTGCCCACCTGATCATGAAGGGATTCACATCTAGATCAAGGGAGGTCATCGTCCCCCTGTACTCATCACTCATTAGACCTACGATTGAGTACAATGCCCCATTCGGAATGTATCTGACCCGACACCTGCAGCAGCTGGAAAGGCCCCAAAAGTTCCTCACCAAAAGGATAAAGGGTCTCAAAATATGTCTTATGCTGCCCGACTGAAAGAACTCCAGCTCTATTCAGTCTCATACCGCTTGCTCAGAGGTGACCTGTGCCTGACATATAAGGCCATGTCAAACCCTGATTTGATGAATATGCTTCACCTCAAAAAATCTAGATCCCTCAGAACCACAAGGGCGGGAGACTTAAACCTTGACACGGTTATTAATAGAATGTGCTGGAGGGACAGATTCATCACCCAGAGACTCCCTATGCTGTGGAACAAAATCCCGGTACATGTGAGGCAGAGCACCTCGCTGGCCTTGTTCAAGAGGAATCTTGACCAATGGATGGGGGATCGCAGATATACCCCAGGGATTACTTCAGTGTCACTGCTTGACAGAGGCACAGCAAAATAATAGGCATAGTTTTATTCAAACTAAAGGGGTGGCGAAAGCCAAATAACTATGGGCTAGGCTTATAAATGCCCTTGGACAGATAGCCTAGTACGAACCTATGAACCTATGAACCTATATTAGTATGCTTTCAGGGAATATGCTCCTGAGGTACCACAAGTTTCCATTTTAAATGTAATATTTCACAGTATTGTGGGACAGCTCTTTTTCTTCTACAAATGTATCATTCAGCTAACAATGTTTTTTATAGATATTAGTAGTGTAGTGTTGCAGTCACTGGTGAATAGCAGGATGATTTGATCACCAGGAGCATTTTATAAAGTTACGACACAGTTATATGAAGCAAGAGGGCAGATGTCCAGTAGACTAACAGAAAATAACATGTATGAAACTAAACTACACTGATACTGCGTGGAATGATACATGAGTGCTATAGCTGAGTCCCTTCACTTGGCTTCTGAATTGGCTTATATTGTTGGGCAATTTCAAACACGTTCTTTGCAAATTAGATCTTAATCAGAATGCACTATATAGATTCATAGGGCCATGGGTGTATATTAGTTTAATGACCACTAAGACCCTTATAAACCTAGCCATGCAATTCAAATGTGACCCATAAATATGATTTCTATAGTGATTTACAGACTGGCACTGTCCATTAGGTGTAAGTGCCAGACCAGGGGTGAATTTCTGATTACCCATTCTTTGGTCCAAGTTGCTATTAAATAGGAATGGGGAGGAACTCTGCTTCACATGAAAGGGGAGCCTGTTCTAGAAAATGTGAATTCTCTAAGAAACACATCTATCTCTCCAACATGTCCTATTTATGTCACAAACAAAACTTAGATCTTTTAATTTAGTAGTTCTGATGCCGTCCATTTAGTAGAATGGCAGAAGATTCATCAAAACAGGGTCCAGAGATGTCTTGGATGCCAGCTAAAAATCATTACTCAGAAGTATGTATGATACTGAGTTAAGAGATAGGGTTTTGAGATTTTAAGCAGAAGACATTGTCTTTACTGCCTGCAGTATTTTTATAAGAAGCCTTTGTGGATTTTCCAGATGCTACATGTATTTGGTCAGGTACATGCTGAAAGGGACATTTTACTCTATGAGGGGTCTGATGAGGGCTGAGGTTAGTGGTGTGATGACCTCTCTGGACCTAGATGCCATACCCTTTGTTATACATTGAGCAACATAGTATGAAACATTTTACTACATGTTGGTAGAGGGCGCTTTACTTTCTATTTGAGTTCCCAGATTTCTGACTAGTGAATCAACTTTTAGGGGGTTTTATTGATGACACAGTTATCCAGGGTGGCAGACTTCCCTAAAGGTACTATATTGCATTTCTTGGTACTCAGTTTTAAACCATGGCTTTGACATCAAATGTTTGTTTATGTTAGACCTTACTGAAGGCTGCTGTCACTTTGGAGAGATTCAAAGACTGTTCCATATTTGAAAGCATCTACGAACTTAGTTATTCAGAAGCCTTTAACCTTGGCTTGGGCATCCAAGAAGTAGATGCCAAAGAGAAGTGGGCCTAGCATTGTGCCCTGAGGAAGTCCACCGGTGACCAGTCTGTTTGAGGAGGTGGTCTCACTGATTGTAATCTCCTACATTCTTTTAGTGAGCCAATGATCTAGTCAGTGAGTCTTGCTTACATTTATGTTAAGTAATTACAAAAATCAGTCATATTTTGCTTTCATTACCTCAATGTAAATGAATGGATAGATATAATATTGTTTTTCACTCCTTTCTAAACAATTTTTAATACTTTTACAGATCTTCACATTATGCTTCATATTAATATAGTTAAATTTATATTTCATTAGAATGGACAGTAATGCATTTTTGTAAATACATAAACTTAGTGTTGCAGTAGTTTGGGTTACTATATTTTTATAACTATATTGTTGAAAGTTTTATTTTTCATCCAAGGCAGAAGCTGAATACAATGTATTTGGAGGGTGAGATGTGAATAGTGGGTGGTTTGATTAATCAATTAATCAAACCAGGAACACATTGTTCCATGTGTGTCTTTGTATATAGAGATTTATTTCAAAAATCAAAAGTTAAATTGTTTGTTTCATCCATGATAAATTATTCTAAAGGTTATTACAAGACAATATACGTAAAACCATATTACAGATGTTCTGAATATGCCTCACTCACATGCTAGTATACAAGTGTCTATCACTTAATGTCAATGGCATTAACAATAATATAAATAGAGACAGTTTACTTAAGTTTATTAAAATGCACAAAGCACATATAACCTTTTTACAAGAGACTCGCTTACTAAAAAAAGACTTAGATAAATTGTCCTTTAATGGTTATTCAATTCTTGATGACTCTTGTTATAAAAATAAAAGGAGAGGTACTCTTATATTGTGGAAAAATTCTGCTACTATGCCTAAAATTCTTGTAGATAGTCCTGAAATGGCACCACAGCTACATCTGTATGAAGACACAGAAGCTTTAAAATAACGTAGTTTATTCTCGTACAAAAAACAACAAAGGGCCTGAGTACAAAGATGAGCGCTTTTGGTGAGACTTCGCCTTCTTTAGATCATGTAGTACAGAGGTCATTGTTGGTTAAAATGATAATAATTAACCAATCATCCCTATTACAGCTAACACACCTTAAAGAAACAACAAATCAAAACATCACTCATAAAACCAGGAAGTATAATAACGGAGAAAATATATCTAGCCAATCATAAACTTAGAAAAGGTTCAATAAGAAAATGTTACACATTAAAATAATGTCATTGAAACCAAAGTATATGCTTTGTTCAGATTTAAATTATATAAAACCATAAATCCTAAATATTTCTGGTTAATGCGTGTATTAATATATATATGAATATCCATCTGCTTCTGTGTTTTAGCATAATAACTTGCTCAATACTTTGGAAAACTTTACCTCATTAAATAATGAATAAACTGTTATTAGTAAAGAATCATAGAGTCTAAACAAAATGCATCCGCATTCATGGTTACATTGCTTAAGACATTAACTAAAAGTTCCAATCAATAGTTTATTCAGAGTTCCAACAGCTAATCGAATTCAACCAATGTTCTGCAATGTGGCTTGCAGCTTGCTCAGAACTGAAAGGCTGTAGCATCCCCATTCATGATTACATTGCTTAGGGCATAAACTAAACCATCCAATCAATGACCTATTCAGGGCTCAAACAGCCAGTCAAAATCGGTCATTAGTCTGCAGTAGGGTTTACGCAAGACTAAAGACTTTAACGGCAAACATCTGTAATTGTAGCTTTAGTCTTAGCCATAAACAGCACTAAAAAAAAAAAAATCGTAATATGACCATATAGAAGCCTGCCTGGCCACCATTTGTTCAGAAACAAGGCTAAAATGTTTTCTATTGAAGCCATTTAGATTGGCCCCCACTGCGAATGCAGAAGAGACCGTAGATGCGAATGCAGATGGTCTTAGCTTTTGATAGTTTTGGTACCGTGAATGCGGACGGCACAGTCTACTAATTAGCATAGCACTTGGTTGTTTTCTGATAGGTTGACTGCTACTTAGTTAGCACCAATCATTTCATTGCAAGAGTAAAAGCGGAAGTGACCACTCTATAAAAAATACATCCCTTACTTGAATTGATTATTGGCTGACTGCAACTCAGCCAACACCAATAATTTGAATCAAGGTAAAAATGCAGAAGCAACCGAATAATGAATTGAGTTATGGGTACTCTAAATAAAATTCCAAAAGTAGTCAACAAGCTCCTTGGTCCAATTAGATTGGCCCTCACCGTGAATGCGGACAGTCTTAGTTTTTGATAGCTTTGGTTTGAAATTATCATTGGCTGACTATTATCCAGTCAACACCAGTTGTTTGATTGTAAGCGTCAATATGGAAGTTATCATAATAATGGATAAGATTGGATTTTGTTTTAGTGCAAACATTAACATATTGGGATAAGTCTTTATCACTTTTTGTAGTTAATCCTGTTGTGAGTAAAGCTGTATTAGAGTGGACAGCCTCTGTCTCTCTTTTTTGATTTTGTTCAGGGTTAAGTTATATGTATTTGTTCAGCTGAGCCATGGATGTACTGGGATTTCAATGGCCCTTTATGTATTGTCTATGATATATGCTTCTTAAATTTGATTGGTTTTCACTTTGTAAATGAATAAGCTGTATCCGCTAATGCAGACGGCTTCATTTTCCTGTATAGCTTTCAGGTGAATTACTGATAGGTTATCAGCCATACAGTAAGTGCCACTAGTCTATATACATTAGTAGATATGACCATAGAAGTTGATATGAACGATCCATCGTTATATGCATTTTTATATGTATTTTTCTCAACACATAATGTTTCAGTTTATGTACTTTAAATCTAAATGTCATAACTATGTAATGGAAGGTTTTAGATCTTATTATTTAAGCAAATGCAATTTGAAATGATTTGATGACATTAATAATTGATCTTGTTTGTATATAGATAGGCCAACACTATAATGGTTATTTCAATACTAGTAGTGCAAATTTCAGTGTCCTTGCCATATCGACCTAGCATGTATACTGATAGATTAACATTTTAAAGGATGTTATGGTGCTACCAGTTGGCTTGGCCATGGCTTCAATAGAAAACATTTTAGCCTTGTTCCTGAACAAATGGTGGCCAGGCAGGCTTCTATATGGTCATATTACGATTTGTTTTTTGGTATTGTTTATGGCTAAGACTATAGCTACAATTATGGATGTTTGCAATTAAAGTCTTTAGTCTTGCATAAACCCCACTGCAGACTAATGACCGATTTTGATTGGCTGTTTGAGCTCTGAATAGGTCATTGATTGGATGGTTTAGTTTATGCCCTAAGCAATGTAATCGCGAATGGGGATGCTATAGTCTTTCAGTTCTGAGCAAGCCCCATTGCAGAACATTGGCCAAACTCGATTGGCTGTTGGAACTCTGAATAAACTGTTGATCAGATCTTTTAGTTAATGTCTTAAGCAATGTAACCACGAATGCGGATGCATTTTTTTTTAGACTCTATGATTCTTTACTAATAATAGTTTATTCATTATTTAATGAGGTTAAGTTTTCCAAAGTATTGAGCAAGTTATTATGCTAAAATACAGAAGCAGATGGAGTCAAGTATTCATCTATACATTAAATACACACATTTAACCGGAAATATTTAGGACTTATGGTTTTATATAATTTAAATTTATACAAAGCATATACTTTGGTTTCACTGACATTATTTTAATGTGTAACTTTTTCTTATTGAAACTTTTCTAAGTTTATGATTGGCTAGATATATTTTCTGTGTTGTTATACTTCCTGGTTTTATGAGTGATGTTTTGATGTGTTGTTTTTTAAAGGTGTGTTAGCTGTAATAGAGATGATTGGTTAATTATTATTATTTTAACCAACAACGACCTCTGTACTACATGATCTGAAGAAGGCAAAGTGTCACCGAAAGCGCTCATCTTTGTACTTAGGCCTTTTGTTGTTTTTTGACCAAGAATAAACTACATTGTTTTAAAGCTTCTGTGTCTTCATACAGCTGAAAACGTAGTGCCATTTCAGGACTATCTACAGTTTTTGCCTTTCTTGCCCTGAAAATGTCTTCAGCATGAATAGGATATTTGTTCTTTACTTTAATGCCTAAAATTCTTAGTACTTTTTCTGATAAAGATGGAATGTTGTGTTTAGTGGTATTAGAAATTAATAAGAAATGTTATACTTTAATCAAATATTATTGGATACCTGGATTGGGAACTAAATTTGTAGACACATATTTAGATACCATAACCTTACATGCTAGAGGTCAAATCATCTTAGCTGGGGATTTTAATTATTTATTATCAGACATACGTCCAGAGTCAACAAACCCAAAATAACAGCAAAATCAAAAAACTGAATAATTTTATTACCTTAATGAATCCCAGATATATTTATGATCTAAAAATGGCAAATTCCCTTAACTATACCCATTACTCCTTTAGATTTGGAACCCAGACAAACATAGATAAGGTCTTCATCTCAAATAACTTATAATCCAAACTACATGAAGTCTTAATAATGCTGTGTCCACTTTCTGATCATAATGCCCTTACTTTCAATATCAGTTTAAGAAATGATGATTTAATTTTTTTCCAAAGAATTCTGGCTTGCATAATAAAAATTAAAGGTTTTAAAGCCTGGGTCTTTTTTTTTTGAGTTTAATAATGATGAAGTAGTAGACATCATACTATGCGAAGCATTAAAAGTCTGCCTTTATGGTAAAATAAAGAACTGGTATCTGCTATAAAGGAAATAATGGGATAGGGAATTATTAGAATTGCAAACTACAATAGATAAATTAAAATCAAGATTAAAACTTAATGATAAGACTGCACATACAGAATTATCACGTTTTAACCAAAAGTACTTAGAAATATTAAATCACAAAGTTTCAATTAATCTGGAAAGACTTACGTTACAATCCTATTCTGATTCTGTAAATCCTAAGCATTTATATAAGTTGGCTATTAGGACTAAACAAATTAATAACTTAAATCGTACTAATGAAATTAAATATACAGTTAATATTTTAAAATGTATATTGGAAGCATTTAAACATATTATAAATCATTTAATGATAAAATTCTATCTTTAGAGAATGACTCTGTAATTGATAAATTTCTCCAAAATAATGTCACAGATAAAATTTCAAAACAACACAATAAGATACTAGATAAACCAATATCATTATTGGAATTGAAAGACAAAATTTAAAACTTAAAAAACAACAAAGCCCCAGGTCTAGATGGAATAATTCCAGAGATATATAACATTTTCCCAGACTCAACATTAAAAATACTGTTAAATGCATTTTCTATGATTAAAAAATGAAGGTACTCCCTTCTTGAAAATATTCTTTGATTTCCCCTCTTTTAAAACAAGGTATAAATCCACAACTATGCCCCATCCTATCGGCCTATCTCTTTGTTAAATATTGATTACAAAATCTGTATGCCCATATTGTCTAAGAGATTGAATAATATACTGCCTAGCTTAATAGATTATGATCAAATATGTTTCATATTACATAGAAACGTTCAAGACAATATTATTAAATTATTATCCCTGATTGATTTTGCAAACAAGACCAAAAAGCAACTCACTATTATTAGCTTAGATATTGATAAAGCCTTTGATTCTATTACCTGGTCATATCTGCATAAAATCCTTAAAGGATACAAATTTTCTTTGGATTTTATTAATTTAATATTAAAATTATATAATGATTCCCAAGCATATCTTAAAATTGGGACATGTTTATTGTCATCATTTAAAATGTTAAAAGGTACAAAACAAGGCTGCCTGCTGTCACCCTTATTGTTTGCTCTGTCAATAGAACCTTTCACTACTTATATAAGAAATTATACCAATATAAAAGGATTTTCTTTAAATAGCACTGTTCAAAAATCAAGATGTTTGCAGATGATATTCTTTTATTTTTCTTAATTTTCTTGGGTGGCGAAAGCCAGGGAACCATTTTGGCTAGGCTTATATAGGCCCCAGGGCTGATAGCCTAGTACCCACCTATGAACCTATGAACAAGTGAAGATATAGATTCTTCTTTATATTATATCATTGAATCAATCAATTTTTTTGAAAAAGTCTCAGGTCTAAAATTTAATCAGAGCAAAGCTGAAACACTATTAATAAATAAGAAAATTAATAAAAATTTGCAAGATTGTAAAAACCTTAATTGGGAAAATAAAACAATACAATATTTAGGGATTAGTATAAAATCCATTTGGAAAGACACTGTACTTTCAAATTATACTAATCTATTAAACACAATTACCAAGTTAACTAATTGGAATAAAATGTTTTTACCATGGAGGATAGACTCACATTGATAAAAATGGTTATTTTACCGAATAATGTTATTCTATATGGAATCCCTGATTTTAATTCCTCCAATTTTTTTTCAAGCAAATAAATGCGATATTAATTAAGTTTCTTTGGGCCTCTCAAAAAATGAGGTTAGCTTCCAATTGACATGTAAGAGGTTGGGATAACAATGGAATTGGCTTTCCTAACATTGACCTATATTCAAAATCTACTATTATTAACATAGTATTACACTGGCTAAGCACTACCTATATTTCAAGTTGGAAACAGTTACATGAAATTCATATAGTATCTAGTACTAGTTCTGAAGAGCAAATAAACTCTTCATTAGGCATTAGTAAAGTATATTGGGTATTACGAGATTACTGTTTATATAATAAGTTTAATCATTTCACTTATGGTATGAATCAAATCTTCAGTACCTTTAAAAGTGTAATAGAAAGCAGTTACAGTGTTAAACAGCTATTTTTTCTTATATTTCCCATTGCGTATACTCCAGACTGTTAGTCCTTTAATCTAAAAAAAAATGTTAAATCTTAAAGATAATAACCTAAAATTTTGGTATCAATTTCTAGGCAACAACAAGATTCATTCAACAAACTTTCTTTTAGCTAGATATAATGCTAAACAAGATAATTGGTTATCCCTAAAAACTGTATGACAGTTCATTGAAAACAAGGTGAAAATATCAATATATTCAGAAAGTGATTCTCTGCCAGAATTGTTACAACTTTTATTGTGTAATAACTCGATAGACATTAAAAATAAAGTGTGCATTTTATTTATATATAAAATATTATGTGATGAATTTTTACCATTTGACTTAGCCTTTTTGGATTATTCTACAAAAGTAAATAAAGAATCCTTTTTAGTGGATAATAAAAAACTCTTATTAAAATCTCTGACTAGCATCACATCTTCTCTTTATTGGAAGTTGTTTACTTGGAAATTTTTACATAGAAGTTTTTTTACTCCCTATAAAATTGCTATTATTTCTAAGAGCAAAGAAATAAAATGTTGGAGATGTGGTGAAACTTTGGAGTCTAATTGGATCCATATGTTTATCGAGTGTAGAGGTTTTTTTTTACAATTTTGGAATGACTGCGGTGGTGGTGCTGCTGTAGCGTTGTCGCCTCACAGTAAGATGTTTTCCTGTTTGATTCTCAGCTAAAGCGTCTTCTGTGTGGAGACATGCGTGAATGGGTGTACCTTTGTTGAAAGTTGTGCGTCAGGCCTGGCAAGTCGGTACGTAAAAATCTACTGCCAATCATTAGCAGACCGGAGTTCCGCTGTGGCGACCCCTTACCGGGAAAAGCTGAAAGAAGATACCTGGAATAATTTCAGATATTTTGTAAAGGATTTGTGGTCAGATAATTGTCATGTTACCGATTCCTTGTTATTTAATGTTCCTATTTCAAATGTGATTACAAAATATAAACTACCTCTCCTTTGGTCACTTTTAGCCATTCCTAGAAAAGTAATCAAAATGAATTGGAAGAATAAACAAACTCTTCTATTTACTGACTTAATAAGTTTAGCTAAATGTGTGTGTAAAAAAGAAAGGCAAACTATTTTTATTACATGTAATATAACTCATAAAAGACTAGCCTGGCAGACACTGCAAGTTTTATTGGGCAAATATTAATGCAGTATATAATTCATACTGATCTTTGTCATAGATGATTGTATATAGTTATAAATAGGTGATTGTTTTGTTGCTTTTTCATGTTTTAATTGTTTTGGTTGTTAATTTTTGGATGTAAAATCAAATAAGATGTCGCTGAAAAAAAAACAAACAAGGATACAGTGGAAGCTTTTACCATTCCCTTTAAATCCATAACTGAAAGAAATTCAAATTGATTTATTCCTTCTAACAGTCAGTCAGTTGACTGATAATCACCTTACCTCACAAGTGAAGTAATTAACCACAGTTTGAGACTGTTAGAAAGTTATTCCCAAAAATAAATAAATAAATACATACATACATACAATAAAATAAAATATAAAAGATAATGGAAAACCTTCTATGGTCAGTCTCCTACCTTTCTACAGCATATACTGCATGACATTTAACTTTAAGCATTAACAGCAGCAGTAATGAAGACCATACTACCATGGGTTTGAAAGGAAGTATAAATCATGCCTTTATTCAGAGGAGGGGAAAAATTCAAAGTGGAGAACTAAAAAAATATATTTTTCCTTAAACACAGTTTTTAAGATCCTTAAAAGAGTAAAACACTTGCAACTTTAACCCTGCACAGTAAGCTAACACCAACACAATGTGATTTTTGACCTAACCATAACAAATACCTCTTGTAGAACTAGTTAATTACAATAGCACTTGGTGTTATAAAGGACAAACCACTGCAGCAATTGTTTGGATTTTTACAAAGCAATATGTCGCAGTAGATCTGTCACACATTTCTTTGTTAGACATCTTCAGGATAAGACACAAACTATATAGTGGTATAATTCCATATTGTATAAATTCAAATCCTGTATCTGGTTTTCTCAAGGCTCCATTCTATGCCCTCAACTTGGGGCAATAATTAGTCTTCACTAATGATATTTACCTCTAGCTTCATACCTAAAACCAAAAATTGGTATAATATACTAACTCCACTTCAATACATAGTGCCATGGATACACCTGACCTTATTAGCCAAATGCAATAATCTTTACATTTTCTAATCTCATGACTCGAAAACTCTAAACTCATACTGAGTGAAAAGAAAACTAAGCAGATGATCTTTAGAAATCAGTATGAAACTATCGCTGCTATGGACATCACACCAAGCATTGAAATCTGAAATACTGATATTGAATTAGTATCTCACTACTAATAACTTCATATTACTATTGACAGAAAACTTACATTTAAAGAACTTGTCAATATCATTGCAAAACACTTGAACAAAAACACTGGAGCATTGTCTTGAATAAAAAAAGTCTGTCTTCAGCTACCATTTAAGGTTCACTGATATATTACTTATGCTTAAAGTACTCTATGGATTTAATGATGTTAGTAATATGAAAGCGTCTAAGTGTTGCAAACTTGTATTTACATATTAAAAAATAGACACAGTTGCTGCCTAGCTGTCAACTAGCACAGTTGTAGTATACTCACTCATTTAAAATAGAAGTTCATAAAAAATAACAGCATATTCATAGATAGCATATTAGCACATAAATTCCATTTTAAAGAACATTGCTTGGCTAGTGAAGTATTACTTAAATGGCATAAATAAAAAGACACCAAGCTCTTCAAACCGCTGTCCCTTAAAAATAAACAGAACCTCAACGTGATTAGGTGAAGGAGCACTTAGTACTTTCCAAGCATACAAATGAAACATATTTCCCCAAGTTAAGGGTTAATAATAATCTATTTACTTTCAAAACATTGTGTAAGTCATGCTTCATTGTTCTTTTAAACTGCATTATTTGTGATAATAAATAACCAGTGTTGCCATAGCTGAAAAATGTTGTGCACTCTCTTTCTACTTCTACAGTGCCCACTTAAGCTCCCTTAGTACTTTATTCTTTTTGTTACTTCTTTACTTATTCTTTCTCTTCTATTTCATCTACTCAACAATTGAGTCTTTCTTACTTCACTTTCTCCTCATATCCATATATCTTAATCATTTCACAACAGTATATTGACCCATATAAAATGCCAATAAGTATGGACCTCAATCATCATGTTTTTTGCCTATTTTGTCTACAGCTTCTTCATGTTAACTTTATGTTTAAATCACTTTACAAATTTTATTTCACACTATCTGTATTAAATGTAATAATTTAATGTTTAGAGTCCCCTCTAAAAATAGGTAATAGCCAATAGACGCAACCTAGTCAACAAAACATTAACAAATAAGTAAGTTAATGAACTAGTTAAATAACATATGCTTTCAAAATGCTGCAGATCTGTATTTTAGTTGTAACTGCATACTGTATGGTGGTATAAGATAAAGTAAAAATTATTAAAGGACAACAATGGGATTCTGTTATTAAATGTTCACCTTTTCTGTCCTTTCTCTCCATATTTATTGTCCCTGCTATGAATAAAAAACAACACATTTAAAATATTTGAAATTTACTTTTTTCTCCACTAGAACAGTACCTTACTGTACTGTGGTGGTTTCACTTTCAAAAAACGTGTTTATCCCATCCTTGATGACGTCTCCAATTCATTGATGTCATCAAGGCCACTGAATAAAAGTAGTTTTCTGGCCAGTTGCCTCCCCAAACTGATATCACCATGACTGTTCCAAAAAACAACTTATGCTGTTGATGTCACAGCTCCCTGATGCTTCCCCTACCTATACAGAAAGTAAAAACTAGAACAAGGAAACAGTACTTGAGTCAAGTCTCCTGCTGTGAGCTGTCAATCACAGTAGGTAACAGCTCAAATTACCCTTAGCACTTTGACAGCTAGGGAAGTTAGGTGTAAAGGAGGATGGGAGATGAGTCAAAGTAGTACAATTCAGGCTTCACAAAAAAATGCAGTTTAGCCATTCTAAAAAGAAGCAGCAGTAAAAAGCACATTGAAAGTCTGTTATGTGGCATTTGCACTGTTTGTGTTTTAAGCAGTCATTGAATGGCATGAAATGTTACTGAAAACTAACTGACTGAAAGACAGCAGTGTATGCATGTAAAATTGATGCAGTGACATAACCTTTAGAAAAAAAGATGCCTGTGTGATGTAACTTTTTACAGATGACCACTGCATTTTGGGATACCTAGAGGCAGAATAAACAATCAGAATTATGTCAAGATGCCAGACTCCATGTGGTCACTCAAAAATTAGTATAAAAATATTTAAAAACCTGTACATAATCCCAGAGTGGTGTTAAAATGTAGGAAACACCAAACCATGATTTGAGTCTGTGGGTGTGGTTCACCTTTAACTTTAATTGGGCAGTCAGACTAAATGAAATAAATCTCATTTTTTCTGCTAAGTTCTCTCATGAAGACAGTGACCGTTTTTTTTCCATAAAGTGGAAGTGTAAACAGAACTCATATATGCAAATGTTGAGTTTAGCAAATAGGAGCAGGAGTTATAATCCAGCTGGTGTAAGTAAGTACGACCCACTGTAAATGTTAAAAGTACAGTAGAACAGACTAGTGGCAGCAACAGTAGCAGTAGTGAGGAGCATAAAGAGGGTAGAAGTAGGACTGTAAAACCAGTTAGTGTACATGCCTCTTCTTTATGGAGAATAACAGAAAAGTAATGATAAAGTGAATCAAATTAAAATAAAATTGGGTACAGCATTAAGCTTGGCCACAAACCAGCATCATCTTGCACTTCCCATTAACATATTAACTAGATGCAGTCTTCTGGACTTTGGCTAACCAACTAGGTTCCTCACCAGTGGGACTTTTTCAAGATGTCACTTATCTGAGCTGTTTCAAGAAAGGAAAAAGCTGCAAACCCCTTCATCATCAATATGTATGATGATGAAGCTGGATTCCTTAATAGAGGATGCTCGTACAAATGAAATTGCTAGTTATTAGTTGCACTGCTATTTCATGTTTTAGGAGCACAGCTAATATTTTTCTCTTTTAAAGTTACCACATCAATTTATTAATTCACAGAAAAGTATTTGTGTTATATCAGCTC
>NC_056729.1:947567708-947640549 GCF_019279795.1 Protopterus annectens
TAATAAGGAATCTAGGATGATTGATAGATATGGGAAGCACTTCTTTTCTTCAGCAGGCTTTACTTTGCGCTCTCTGAATTATTTGATGCATTTTACAAGATGGCAAAAGGATTTGTTGAAAGAACTATCAGATACCCTACAAGGAGCTGTATCTGATGAGGTGTCAGATAAGTTAGCCTCTCAGCTCGGCATTCTAAATTCTGTTGTTAATTCCTCCATGAGACTGATTTCTTATGCAGTGGGTGGAGTGAGTAGAGCCACAGGTTTAGATATCTATTAGGAGGCAGGCCTAGATGTGACTGTTTGGGTTTTTCGAAGCCCTTCAAGTCCTCCTTTGTGTATGCCCCCTTCAATGGCTCATCTCATTTTGGGCCCAAAGTGAAAGAAACACTCACCAGGTGTGAAAAGGAAGGCAAGACATTGTCTGCCATAGAAGTATGTTTTTCCACTTCGAGAAGACCTTATCCCAAAGATCAAAAAGGTAGCGGAGAGATGTAGTTCCAAAAGTGTCAATGGTCTTTCCAGGACACACAGGGTGAACGTTCCCCCAGAGGCAGAGGAGGGAACAATAATGGAAGATGCCACACTAGCGGCAAGGGAGGCCCCACAAAATCATAGGTTCATAGGTTCATAGGTTCAAACTAGGCTATCTGCCCAAGGGCATTTATAAGCCTAGCCCATAGTTATGTGGCTTTCGCCACCCCTTTAGTTTGAATAAAAACTATGCCTATCATTTTGCTGTGCCTCTGTCAAGCAGTGACACTGAAGTAATCCCTGGGGTATATCTGCGATCTCCCATCCATTGGTCAAGATTCCTCATGGCTCTACAGATTCCTTCTTTGGCAAGCCCTTTCAGCACTCCTGAAAGGAGGCTTGATTGCTCACCTTTGGAAGCAATCGGGGGTCAGCTGTCTCTGCACCCACAGGCCTGGCTTCACATTACAAATGCCAGATGGGTACATCAAATAATATCCAGAGGTTATTTCATCCCCTTCGCCCATCCCCTTCTTCAAAACAAAAGAGTCCCAGATGTGTCACCTGGTCAAAGGGATCAAACAACTACAGAAGTTAAAAAGTAGTTAGACAAAAGAGTCATCCAAGATGTCCCCTCAGACCAATGAGGATTTGGAACTTACTCAAGATTCTTTTTGGTGCCAGAGAAAACAGGGGACTAGAGACCTATACTGTATCTCAGCAAACTAAACAAGTTCATCAAAAAAAAGAGCAAGTTTCGAATGGTCACTCTACAGTCTATTCTTCCTTTTCTAAGTAAAGACGATTGGATGTGCTCGATAGACCTTCAGGATGCATACTACCATATAAAAATGGACAGGCGTTCCAGAAAGCATCTGTGCTTCCAGCTAGGAGCCAGTCATTACCAGTTTCAAGCCCTGTCCTTTGGCCTCACTACAGCCCCCAGAGTGTTCACCAGGTACATGACAATAGTTGCAGCTCACTTGAGGCATCAAGAATTCCGAGTGTTTCCATACCTAGACAACTGGCTTCTAACTGCACAACCAGGCATCAACTCTTAAGGGCAAGAGAACAATTTTATAAGTTGTTCCTCTCATCTAGGAATCTCCACAAAATTTGAGAAATCTGGTCTAGAACCCATCAAATTCTGATTTCCATAGGAGCACACTTAGATACAAGAAAAATGATAGCAAGACTTCCATCCAACAGAATTATATCATTGAGAAATCAGATCAAGGTTCTTATTCACAAGAGAAAAGCAACTGCAAAATTAGTACTTCGAGTCTTGGGAACAATGGCAGCTTCACTACTACTGGTACCTTTAGCCTGCCTTCATATGCAAATTCTGCAATGGTTATTGTCAACCCAGTGTTCCATTCTACATCTTCCAGTGTCTCATAAGATCTTGATAACAGATGTATGCAGGAAGGATCTTCATTGGTGGATTTATTCTGATCAAGTCAGTCAAGGTCGTCCATTTGTAATCAATCAGCTTCAGGCCACGGTGACCACAGATGCCTCCCAGATAGGGTGGGCGGGGGCATTATCTGGGAAGGACAGTCCAAAGCATCTGGTCCCCCCACGAGGCCCATCTGCAAATAAATGTTCTAGAGAAGAGAGCAGTGCTTCTATTGTTGCAAGCCTTTCAAGACTCTCTTCCTCGCTGAACAATAGCAGTCCAGTCAGACAACATGTCTGTAGTCTGGTGCATCAACAAACAGGGAGGAACAAGATCCTATCCCCTTTGTTGGGAAGCCCTCTGAGTTTGGCAATGGGTGACATCTTCCAAATTGCTTTCTGATAGCAAAGCACATTCTGAGGAGATCCAGCGTGATAGCGGACAAGCTCAGCAGGACAATTCTGATGCTTCAAAAGTGGTCCCTCAAACAAGAAGTCACAGAATAGATTTTCCAGTAATGTGGTCAGCCTTGCTGCCTCACAAGTGGTCCCTCAAACAAGAAGTTGCAGAATAGATTTTCCAGTAATGGGGTCAGCCTTGCTACAATCTCTCTGCATCACCCATGAACAACAAATGCAGCAGCTACTTTACCCCAATCCTCCCTCAGGGGGAGTCACTGGGGGATGCACTGGTGCACGATTGGCCCCCAGTACTTCTATATGCTTATCCTCTAACTCCCTTGATTCTCAAAGTGTTACAGAAAGCAGGTATGTTAGAGAACAATCATCCTCATTGCCCCTTACTGGCTCTGACAGATTTGATTTCCCCTTTCTTTGGCCTCATCTTCAGGATGATCCACGGATTCTGGACCCAGTGCCAGATCTGCTTTTACATCCACAAGGAATTGTTCTTCCGGACTTGAGAAAAGTCTGAAATTGACAGCATGGCTGCTCTGGTTCCAATGATAGTCAATCATCCTCTTTTATCTTCTCCAGTAAGACACATTTTGCTTTCTTTACATAAATCTTCTACACAAACTTTACAGAATCAAGTGGAAAAGGTTTGTACTGTGGGCCATGGAAAAGAATGTTGAGCCTTTTACTATTCCACTGCACTTCATTCTGTAATTTCTAATGAAATGTTTTAACAAAGAAGCTGCTGCAGCTATTATAAGAGTTCCATTAGATGCGATTTCTAATTATCATCTAGGAGAGAATGGTTCCCCTATCA
Source organism: Protopterus annectens (assembly GCF_019279795.1). NCBI lineage: Eukaryota > Metazoa > Chordata > Ceratodontiformes > Protopteridae > Protopterus > Protopterus annectens. The sequence continues at coordinate 947,570,812 of NC_056729.1, forward strand.
TGTCCCATAAGCTTTGTAAAACATTTTTAAAAGGAATCTTGTTGTTGAATTAACCTAACAAAAATCTTTCCCCCCTTGGGATTTGAATTTTGTGTTATCTCATATGACTCATTCTCCTTTTGAGCCTTTGGCAAATTGTGATTTAAAATTCTTGGCCTGGAAAACAATTCTTCTGGTGGCTGTTACTTCAGCAAGAAGGGTTACTAAATTACAAGCATTCTCTATAAAGTCACCTTATTTACTTTTTCATAAAGACAGAGTTTCATTATGAACTAACCCTTCCTTTTTGCCCAAAGTAGACTCTGAGACAAATCTCAGTCAATCCATTGAACTGCCAGTCTTTTCCCCAATTTACAAAACAAAGGAAGAATATCTGCTACTCTTATTAGATGTTCACAGACATTTGCATTTTACCTACATAGAACAAAGAATTTCAGAAAAACAGATCAGTTGTTTGAAACAAGAAAAGGCTTGCCAGTCTCCAAAGTTACCTTGTCAAAATAGCTTGCTGATTGTATCACTGTTATTTATAAAACCCAAATTATACAAGGACCCCCCCCCATTAATATTCCAAAACGTGAATGCTGATTGGTCAGTGTGCACATTGTAAATCAGACTTATACTAATGGAAAAAGGTCCAGTCACCTGGACTTTTTCCATTAGTGTAAGTCTTTTTTTTTTTTTCCAGCAACGGAGAACGCAAGATCTCCGTTGCTTTTTAGAAACTGTCTCGCTATGTTAAAGGAGTTTAACATAGCAAGGCAGCTTTAAAAAAAGTAACGGAGATCTCCCATTCTCCGTTGCTTTTTTTAAAGCTGTCTCCCTGTGTTAAATGGGTTTAACATAGCGAGACAGCTTTAAAAAAAGCAACGGAGATTCTCTGTTGCTTTTTTTAAAGCTGTCTTGCTATGTTAAACTCCTTTAACATAGCGAAACACTTTGTAAAAAACAACGGAGATCTTGCTTTCTCTGTTGCTTCCACACACAGTTCTGATGTACTGCATAAGCATACGCATGTGCAGTACAACAGAACTGCCGCAGAATACCAGATGGCTACGGAAGGGCAGCACAGAGGCATTATACAATGCCATTATTTAAGAAAAGTAAGTATTTTTTTTCTTAAATAATGTCATTGTATAATAGCAATAACCCACTTCTGGGTGTGGGTAATGCTGGATTTACCCATGGTTGCCTTTGTTTGGCCACTCGAGCTTCTCCCTCGTGACCAAACCACACCATCCGTGGGTAAATCCAGCATTACCCACACCCAGGCGTGGGTTATTGCTTAAATAAACAATTGCCTATACCAGTGAAAGCACATTCTACTAATGCTGCAGCTATTTCTTCAGCCTTTTTCGTCAGGGAATCCTTATACAATATTTGTGTAGCAGCCACATGGTCTAATCCCCATACTCTTATTACTCATTACAAAGTGGATTTGGTTTCCAGGGGTAGAGCTTCTTTTGGATCAATGGTTCTGAGTAATATTCTCCTATGAGCCACCCATGATCCAGGTTGCTAGGGACACTGTCCCATACGTGAGAATAAAGGCAAGATTGACAACAACACAAAAAGAAGTAATGTACTTACCATAATGTTGCATGTGTGTTGTCTATCTCTGCCTTTATTCTCACATCCCTCCAACCAGCCCCTTCCTAGAATTCGGGAAGAACAGGTGATACAAAATGAGGCCTTAAAGGACTCCTTGTTATTTTGAAATGTTTCCTTAAGAACTGGGAATAGTATTATTTCTGTTTTCTTTTTTTTCTGTGTAACCACTGGCTACTTTATTGGACAAACAAGATCTGAAGTAATGGGGAAGTGCATTCTGGAAATGGTTGAATGCGCAAGAGCTTAGCTGGAGGCCACAGGCTTCTTTATAAGGCTAAGATGGATCCGATGAATAGGATCTGACCCATATGTGAGAATAAAGGTGGAGATGGACAGCACACATAGAACGCTATGGTAAGTGCATAACTTCTTTTTTTGATTAGGCTGTATGCCCTACCTGTGTCTTTGTGCTTTGCTCTGTATTACTGCCACATCTAAAAGTTTCTAGTTAGGTTAACCGGTAATCACTAAGTTGCCTTTTTGTTTGTGTAGGTATGTTTCCTATCCAGCATAATCACTTTCCTTTCTCGTTAGACAAACTACCCACCAACCTGAACTGGATAAAGCATGCTTTAAACATGAATGTGACATCATGTATTTTACTGACAAATGTTACTTGAAATCACAGTTAACTCTATATTTAATTAGAGCCAGATGTTAATAAAGGCATCTCACACTTTGTTTAATATGTTTGTAACTTTATTTTTTGCAGATATGCCAGTTTACTCAATGACTTTGTTGAGTCTGAATTATTTGTGATTGATGGAGACTCCTTAATATTGGAGTACTTCGAAGAACAGACATTGCATCCAGGACAGATGCTTCACTTTTTTTATTTAGTTGAATGTTATCTCGTAGATCTGATAAACAGAGGAGCAACATTTGTGATTGTGTTCTTCCAGGTAAATTTCAGTGGCACATGCATTTTTGTCTTTACTAATCATTTTGAAAATGTCTGTCCTTCTTTCTTTTGTGAGACATGTATTACTGTGATACATCATTTTGATTAAATTTAGTATTGATTTGTCAAACTGTGAACTGATGCAATAACTTACACTAGCATTAATCTAATATCTTAGCAGTTTCAGCCTTGAAATGCTGTTGAATGCCTACAAAAGAAATATTGCATTTCTGCTACATTTTTATGCCTTCTGTAACAGTAATTTACAATAATATACATTCATAATTATTTATTTATTTATTTTACATTTGTTGACCGGGCTAGTCTAACTGGATACATGTCCATTTTCAGTAGAGGCCCGAGGAGATAAGCTCCAATACAGATAAATGAAAAGTTTAGTAATAAATATACAAAATAAGACTAAATGAAAATATTCATATTAAACTAGCAGATTTCAGGTACATAACCACAAAAAAATAGTAGGAACGATAACTAAATATCAGAATTAATTATATATAAAAAGAAAAACAATATTGCAGGTTAAACATATTATTTTGTGTGGATAAACAAGAAATCTTGTAGTGCCAGAATGCTTCTACTATACAGTATGCAGTTATAGGTCATTTATAAATAGAAAGACTAAGGTCTAGAGGGGAGGCAGGATAAGTATATACATAATGTAAAAGGAAGAAAAACAAGTATATTTTTAGTAGATCCAAAAAGCACACAAAACTGGACACTGCTGATACCTCAAAACCTCCTTGTTTATTAAAACAACAAACAGCAAACATAAGATGAGCGCTTTCGGGCCACTGCCCTTCATCAGACAAAGCATCTCACACAAACTAAACATTTAAAAATGCATATTATCCAATGGGAAGCCAGTAAAAAAAACGCCTATTCTTAAGGGCGGGCTTCATGGGAATGACATCACTGAGTCCCGGGCTCCTATGTGCCATTAACTCAATAATCCATCTGGATTCGGCTAACTCAGTTAGTTGTTTGATATCACCCCCTCTATTACCCAACTTCACATTAGGTAATGAATGATGAAGGGCAGTGGCCCGAAAACGCTCATCTTAGTTTGTTGTTTTAATAAACAAGGAGGTTTTGAGGTATCAGCAGTGTCCAGTTTTGTGTGCTTTTTGGATTTTCTCTTTTTACTTCGCTTGACTGGACTTTGGTGAGGCACAGAACATTATTTGTATTATATTTTTAGTAGGAAATGTAAAGGGAGATTCTGCATAGTGAAGTTTGGGAGGAAAATAGAATTTATAGGGATAAAGTATGTCCTAATTTCTGAGTAGTGAGGGCTAGGCAGAGTTTAGTTCAATTAGGTAGATAGTTGCCTAGTCAGGTTTAGTACAGGGGCACAACCAGTGTGTTAGGAAGGGTTTTAGTCTATTTTTGAAGAGTAGTAGAGAGGGAAGAGAGGAGAGGTCACTGGGGAGAAGATTCCAGGTTTTTCCAACAGCATTGGAGAAGAGAGATTCGCCAGCTTTGTTGTTAGGTTTAGAAATGTATAAAAGATTTTTGTGAGAAGAAAGCAGTGATTTCAGATTTGTGTATGGAGTGATGAGGGTAGATAGACTAGGAGTGCAGGACGGATTATAAAGAGTTTTATGGGCGATGGTTAGTTGATGGAATTTAATCAAGTTTTGTAGTTCAAGCCATCCCAGCTGCTTTATATTTAAGCAGTGGTGGGTTCTGTAAGGGTTACCTGTTGCAAATCTAGCAATATTATTGTAGGAAGTTTCCAGTTTCCTGAGGTTATTTTTTGAAAGGTTAGTAAAAATAGGTGAGGCATAAAGGAGGGTAGAGATTAGATGAGTATGGGCTATAGTAGTTCTAGCTGTGGGAGAAAGGTATGATTTAATTCTATAGAGGGAGCCAAGTTTTTTGTTGACAGTTTTTATTGTATTGTTGATATGGATGTCAAAGTTCAAGTTGTTATCAATGGTGACTCCCAGTAGTTTGGTAGAAGTGTCAGGTGATATGATGGTGCCGTTAGTAGATATAACTGAGAAATCAAGGGGAGAGGACTTGTGGGTTGGATTAAAGAGGAGGAGTTTAGTTTTTTTGGGGTTCAAAAGAAGACAATGTTGTGTGAACCATTGTTCAACTGTGTTAAATACTTTCTGGGTTAGAGAGAGTAGTTCAGATGTGGATTTGGCTGAGCATATAAGTGTCGAGTCATCAGCGTATTGTATGCATGTGGCTTGGGGGATGGCTAGATGAAGATCATTAATAAATATTGAGAAGTGGAGAAGTCCAAGTATAGACCCTTGAGGGACACCCAGTGAAACTGGTTGGAGGGTAGAAAGAGTCTTATGCCAAATAACTGCCTGTTTTCTTTTATCTAGGTAGGACTGGAACCATTTTATCAAAGGTGCATCAAAGGATAGTGATTCTAGTATGTTGAGGAGAATCTGATGATTGACCATGTCAAATGCTTTAGACAGGTCAATGAATAGTGCCGAAGATAGGTTATTAAGGTTACAATTTTTGTTAATATAATCTGTAAAGGAAAGGAGGCCAGTGGTAGTACTGTGTGAAGGCCTGAAACCATGTTGACAGCTGGAAAGTAAGTTATTTTGTGTTAAGTGGTCAAGTAATTGCCTATGGATACATTTCTCCATGATCTTTGCTAGAGGGGAGAGAAGGGCAATAGGACGGTAGTTGGAGAGCTCATTAGAGTTTCCTCCTTTATGGAGAGGGATAATATGAGAGACTTTCCATAGGCTAGGTATGTGGCCTTCGGTAATCATCCTATTGATCAGAATGGAAACAGGGTAAGCTATGGATTTGGCTGATAGCTGTAGAAAATTGGCAGGTAGTTGATCTGCAGAGGGACAGCATGGTTTTAGTATTATAGTATTATAGAATAACTCATAGAATTGAAATACGTAAACAAATTTCACATGATGCACATAGGTTCATAGGTTCATAGATTAGTACTAAGCTAACAGCCCTTGTGAGCTATTTTAAGCATAGCCAATTATCCCTTGTGAGACTCAAACCCTACACCTTGTGCTTGCAAGGCAAACACCTTAACCATTAGGCCACCCTCCCAACTCTAGTGCATTAGATTTAACAACATTTCTAGTTCACTGCATTTTAAGTACAATTAATTTGAATTATTGTATATTGTTTTCTGCCATTACTAGATGAAAAATAAAAGTAAGCAAACTGCATTCCTAACCATAGTCAAAATGCATTACATATTGCCTTTTGCATGGTTTGAGTTTAATCATTTTCAGGACCTTTAGGAATTAACACCAATTCACAAGACTTGCAGCACTAATCTCTACATAATGTAGGCTTTGACTTGGAGTAGGCTGCTAATTTACCATTTCTGAGTATGGTTGATGCTGTGATTACCACTATGTTTAAAGGAAGCCACTCAAAGGTGTGTGTGTTGTGGTACAGTTTAAGTCTTGCGTTCCTTTACAGAAAGATCTATGTGCATTCTTGCATGTGTATTCCTTCCTAGAATAATTAGCACCTTTTAAATGTTTCACTTGACTTTTCTGTGATAGGCAAGACCTTTGATACACTTTAAACATGCTGCAGTTTTACTAGTCATTGATTCTTTCAAAACTTCCTGCATTGCAAAAGGTTGTGGTAAGGGGTAGGGGGGTTGTCTTTTTCTTGGTGGTGCAGAAAACAAGTTACCTAAATGGCTTACTTGTATGGTGAGCACAGATGAATACTTTACACGGTGTTTAGGGGAATTTAATAAAGCCTACATGTTTTTTTTTTCTGTGTAGGCATCTCGCCACACTGTTTACATGGCTGTGAGCATTTTTAGATTCAGTAAGCATTGCTGAGCAGTGCTGAAGCATTCACCAACACAGAAATGTCCGTGGCATGTAAATCACCTCATAAGCAGGTGTGCAGACTCTGTGTCAGTATCCGTAGTGTAAGTGGAAAAATTCCATGTACAGAAGTGTAGAAAGACAAAAAGGGTTGTAAAATTGTAGCTATATGGACATAAATGTAACTCCGCATGCACATATAAGTGAAAGTATTATCCTCTATGTTGGAAAAATTAAAGGAAATAAGTTAAATTATTTATTTTTTTAATAATCTGGGAATGTTTGCATGACACGCCGCAGTGTGCAAACATGATTTGCAGAAAAAAAATTTGTAAAAAAAAAATTAATATTATGTGACAGATATGTATTACAGGACCTTGCATGGAGTCCTTACAATAGTGCATTGGTGTTGCGGCTGACGTGGTAGAGCTATGAAGCATGTAGTTTCCTGACTGTGAGCATGGATACCTATGCAAATGAGGTGGAGTTACTGAATAGGAGAAAGGAGTAATTGTGTCTGCATATCACCTTCATGTAGGCTTAGACCCATGTTACTGTTTACAGAGGATGTAGCTGACATCGGGTGGGTGTCCATTGACTTCTAAGCTCATTTCAGCCTAGGTGCACATGTTTGCGTGGTGAGCCACCTGGCTGAGCATGTCTTTTCAGGGGTGTGTGCCCACAAACTTATATGCACTGTTTACCTTTGGTCCGCGTTTTTGCATGGCGTGCCACCTTGCTGAGCATGTCTGAAAATAAAATGTATTCAATTACTTTTGACCCTTGTTTAAACTAAATTAGGGCCATTAAATGATGTTAATTTTATTGTAGGCAGGTGGAATGCATCATAGTTAGCCAATCACACATTTTGCACCTATAGCAGATCTCTATAAACTATGCATGCACAGTACATTCTGATTTTTCCCGAATACTCTGGACCATTGGAGTAGAAACATGGGAATTTTAACTAAGATAATGCCAGGGGCTGCTGCAGGTCTGCTACATCTGTATGGGCTACATGCTGAAGTTAGTGCTGCTGGTGCTGCTGACAATAGGCCTAGGCACAGAAGGAGAAGAGAGTTCAGGCCCAGGGTAACCTTCCACAAGCTACTTGAGCTGGAGATTGTAGTGCACTACAGGGTGGACAGGGGCATACTACAAGACGTCACTGAGCTCTGCTGCCCTCAACTCAGACCCAGAGCCAACAGAAGGGAACCCATCCCAGTGGAAACAAAGGTATGTGTAGCCCTTAGGATACTACCAACAGGTAGTTTCCAAAGACCAACTAGGGACATGATGGGGGTCTCACAGGTATCAGCATCCAGGATACTCCACCAGTTCCTGGATGCCATGCTACCACATGCCAGCTGAGCATATTTCTTTTCCCCTCACCAGTGAGGTGAGGGCCAGCAATATGCAGTACTTCTACCATGTAGCACACTACCCTGAAGTACTGGGTGCCATAGATTGCACTCATGTACACATCAAGGCACCACCAGTGAGGAGGGTAGAATCTATGTCAAGTGCATGGGGTACTACTCCAACTGCCAAGTTGTGTGCAATGCCCAGGGGATTATCATGAATGTGTGTGCTGGCAGCCCTGGCAGTTACCTCAACTCCCATATCTGGCATGCATCACAATTGTACCAGATGTTGCTAGGGGGGACATCCCACACAGCCATTTACTGGGAGATGCTAACTATGCACTGGAACTGTGGATGATGACACCCATCAGAAATGCATATACACCTGCGGAAGAATGCCATAATGAGGCACACACGCAAACTAGGAATATCATAGAGCTTGTGTTTGGGCTTCTGAAGTCACGGTTCTAGTGCCTCGATATATCTGGTGGAGCCATGCAGTACAGCCACATGTGCACATATATTCACAGAATGTGCTGTGCTACACAATATGATCCTGTGGAAACAGCTGCAGCAGAATCAGCAAATGGAAGGGATACACATCTCCCCACCAGTGCCTAGGTCACCACAGCCACAGTCACAGGCGGACTCAGAGGAGGAACCCCCTGATGATGTCCCTGTAGGCAGATGTAGAGGCATGTCCAGTACACCCTGGCTTTGGCTAAGAGTCAATGCATAGCATATTCACCCACACACATCCTGTACATTTCCATGTATTGGCTGTGTACTTCTTGCATCAGACAGAGTCAGCCTTGAATTACAGTTTTATCAGCTGCTCACATAATAGGAATAACAATGTACATATGTATGCTGTTGATTGTGTGATGAATGACTCTTCTCTGTCTGGCATGTTTTGTGGTGCAGTGGACTAGGGAATTTAGCACTGGTGATGGTGTTGATGGTTCACATTTGGAAGTATCCACATCTTTTGCATGTGAGGTATTATTATGTTGGTGTTTTCAAATACTGTCAGTTTGTGTGTGGTGTAACATTATGAACCTCTGTCACATATTAATTACATCAGATAGCTGGAGAATGCCATGGACATTTTGACTGAAGTGCAGTACTGCAGAAACAGTGACAGATGTCATTGTCTGTAACACACAAAATCCCAGACTGGAGTACAGGTAGGTGTGGGCTGGAGTCACTTTATAAGTACAGACAGTCCTACTGGGCATGTCCATACACTTAGTTAAAATGAGTGCAATTCTATTGCCCCATCATAAAATGACCTGTTATGTATAGATATGTCTATTACATACAGACATATCTGTCTTTCACTATCTCTCTCTCTCACACACATAGCATATCTATCTCTATGTATTTTCAAATAGCTATTTATTTATTTAACATTTGTTTACCAGGAAAGTCTGACTTGGAAGAAGCCAATTTTCAGCGGAGGCCCAGAGAGAAATGCTCCAGATGCATGTCTTTGCAATGTGGGAGGAAGCTGGAGCACCTGGGGAGTACCCACACAGAGGGAGGACATGCAGATAACTCTGCACAGAAGGCACCCCAGCCAAGAATCAAACTGGAGAACCTCTTGCTGTGAGGTGACAATGTTAACCACTGCACCATCCAATATGTATGTAGCTATCTATAAATATATATATAATGTATGTGTGTGTATGTGTATATATATATATATATATATATATATATATATATATATATATATATATATAGATAGATAGATATATATAGATATAGATAGATATAGATATAACATACATTCCAGTTTAATACATATCATACACACAGCTACAATTATATGTACATCCCTGTTCTATACATAAATATGTGTGTGGATGTTTGTATTGTCCTACATACCCTAATAATGATGAGTAAAGCTGTTCTATCACACGTCTGTAATGTTGCACTAAGGATCCAAAGTCAACAGTACATACTGCACTTACCTAGAGACCCCTGTGCCTGCTGGATGTCACCACATAGACAGCAACAGGTGAGCAGGTGGTGTAATGTATAATGTGGTCTACACACGCATGGACAGGACACGTTGTTCCTGCCCACAAGTTTGCCCATCCAAGTGCATACAGCCACATGTGGACATACTGGTAACTGTAGACACATAGCTAGGATAACAACAGTTATCAGACTGCTAGGATACTAGTTGCGGATAACAGTACGAAGCAATATCACTCTGCAGGCCACATATGCTGTTCATCACAAGTCTAGTTTGTATAATCCACAAGTAGTTTGCCTGCATTTACATAAAAAACAGACATCAGGCGTGGCTCTTGCGATAAATATTGTGATCTGTAGTGTGTAAGACTATATATGTAGGGGTTCTAATTTCACTCCAGGTGACTTGGTGAGTGTGTGTGTGTGTGTGTGTGTGTGTGTGTGTGTGTGTGTGTGTGTGTGTGTGTGTGTGTGTGTGTGTGTATCCTGCAAAACAACTGAGACTCCATCATTGCCTATCAGACTGCAATGGTTATGCACTTGTTGGTCCTGTAAGTTGCTGCTGGCTTCCAAACTTCCCTCTTCTACAAGGCCTGATGATGTCATCTACCTTAAGACTAACAGCTGTTATTATAGTACCAGACATAAGCCATGGCACATGTGATAAGTACTGTGATCTATAGTGTGTAAAACTAGATAGGTAGGGGTTCTAATCTCACTCCAGCCTACTTGATGTGTATGTGTATGTCTGTATGGCATGTATATATATATATATATATATATATATATATATATATATAAAACCACCTCAGTAACTTAGAAAGAAGAAGGGTTTTGCAGTATTTTATTTGTAGCAGGTGATGTGGTCCTCCAAATGCCTGAGCACAACTAGGCCTGCTGATATCATCAAGCATAATTTGTCCGAAACTGATAGTAGTAGCAGACATGAGGTGTGTTTCTTGCATCATGAACTGCAATCTGTAGTGTGTACCATTACAAAGTGTTTTAATCTACATACAGCCAACTTGCAGTATGTGTGTGCTGTGCCATGTCCTATAAGCAGTCATTGGAAGTGGTGCTATCCTCAATGTAGCTGTTTGTGTATGTGGCTGTTAGCATTTTACAGCAGATTATGGAACCATAGGATGTTTGAACTTAACTAGCATAAAGGCCATACAACCCTCACAATCCTAGACAATTTTATATCCTTATTTAAATGATCAGCATATATTGCCCCAGTCCAAGAGGGACACAGGCAGAAGCCCTATGGTGAAATGGCAGTCACCCAGCCAATCATACAGATGGTATGTGCTGAGGTTCTTTGTGTGCCATTAAGCAGGGTTCTGTTTCAAAGACAAATCTCTCCCACCAGCATGTATTACTAATGTCACATACTAGGCTAATGTCCTTTATAGTGATTAATCCATCTGCTATGCCACCTACATATATGCAGCATTCACAATCAAGCAGGGTCACACATTCCCCCATATGCAAGGCAGAGATTACCTCTGAGTAGTCAATATGCCACAGGCAATAGTGACACTCATTTCAGACGATCCCCATTGAATACATACTGAAGACATGAAGTTACCTTGTGAGAAATCATACTGTTGTGTGCAGTTTGCCAGTACTGCTTGGAAAGGTACATTACCAAATGATCATTGCACTTAGATATTGACATGCTGAGGTAAGAGTACATTGAAGTTATGAATATGTTCAGTTACCAGTGACTGTGCCTCAGCTATGACATATGATTTTTGGCATACCACTGGGGAAACAACATGGTGATCTCAGGCACATTAGGTGTAGACCTGTGTGGCCAGGTCTGTGTACCCAGTTCTTTCACCCTTGAGTACGTACATCACATGTTGTGATGGATTTGATTTGCTACATACCACATACATAGGTGTTACTGAGGGGAAATGATACTACTTGTTTATTTGTATGGACTTTATGGCCATTAATATGTCAACAGGCATTTGTTCATCAAGTGATTATCAGGTGGTCACTTAATGCCACCCCACACCATGGTGTAATGATATATCTTGATAGAAACACGGTACATAAATATGCACAATGGGTGTCTGGATTCATGGAGCTGCTTCTGTAGATATGTGTGGCATAACTCTCAGACTCTATGAGTGCTCAAAGTTTGCAGGCATCAGCCAACATTGTTAGCCACAAACATTCAGTAGTTTCTTTTATTGTGATTAAATGGATTCCAAGCAGTAGAGGACCCAGGACTGAGCCATGTTGAACACTGCAGCTTACAGATCAGCTATTGGAGGCGGATGTCCCTATGTTGAGTATGTGTGCCATCAATGGTCCACTTAGTCACACCTACAATGACAGTACCGTGGGTACCTAACTGGGTGCATTGTAAATGATGCCTGAGTGGGGGATATTGTGAGATGGCTTGGCTCAGTCTAGAGGTTGTATGCTCTGAGGTCCCCTCACCCAGGTCCTTGTTGGCTACCTCAGAAATGTCCACCATGTTTAAGTCATGATCCTCCCTGTCTGACATCCAAACTGTGTACAGTCAACTTTGTGTAGATTATATATATGTGTGCTGGTCAGCTCCATGATGATTGCCCCTATGGGCATACAGATATGGATATGCAAAGAGGTCTATAGTTCTGGTGGTCAGTGGATGCACCATCTCTGTACAAGGGTATAACAATTGCCGTAGCCTACTCAGCTGGGGTGCAGCCAATGGTTTTTGTATGATTGCAAGGACCTGGGTGAGGGGACATCAACACATACAACCCCCCAGACTGAGCCAGTGGTGTTAGTAATCCTTGTCAGATCCCATGTAGAATGCAGCCTGGGATGTTAGCATGTCCAATAGATGCTGTGTATCCTCCATTGAAAGGCTATTTATGACTTGCTCTGTAGATATGGAAGTTATGGGACAGGTTGTAGGAATGTCATGTGTCACATATAGTGGAGACAGGGGAGTGAAGTTGATGCAGAACCTGTGGGACTACAGCTTAGCTATGAGTACAGACCCATTATATGTGGCATCATTGTGCATGAGTTCACCAATAATCTGGGCCTGTCCTTTGAGGTTACACATGTAATTACACTGTGTGTTGTGGTTCTGCTTTGTGTGGGTGGCTAATTTTGTCACTTACTGTGTCTTCACAACATTACAACAACACTATGTGCTTCTTTTAGCTGAGGAGGTTGTGCCTTCATTTTAGGGAGGGCACCCCCACCTCAACTGTCACACAGCAATGTCTACCTCTTATTGTACAGCCTGCTAATGGCAGTTGTTCAGCAGTCAGGTTTACTGTACCATGAGGAGCCTGTGTTCCTCCTGTCAGGTATAGCCAAGTTCATGCAGTTATAATGCTGCTGGCATAATGCATGGGTGTAGAGCTCTGCATACTTGCCTGTCCTATCTGAGGGAGGAGGTGCAGTCAAGCTATGTTAACCATCCTACAGGAGGTAATAAATGGCTTTGTTGAAATATATGTCTGCATTGTCTGTGACAGGGAGTTAGGGCTGGTAGTTTTAATGAGAGTGAACACTTGATGAAATATTTTGGCTCCCCTTCTGGGGATGTCACGGCACTGCTCCAGGGCATTGTAGTTAAGGAGGTGGACTAACCTTTGAGCAAGTGAGCTGCAGCATGACTAAGCAACACAGCTGGTGGTCACTTAATGGCACCCCACATCATAGTGTAATGATATAGCTAGATGGACACACGTGCATAAATACACACAATAGGTGTCTGGATTCAAGGAGCTGCTCCTGTAGCCAACTATTGCTTGATTATGTGCCTTTCCAGTACTGAATGGCACCTGCAGTGTCTCTGGGAAATCACAGTGTTTCACAGAATCTTTATGTGTATCTATCCTTAATGAGAATGTATACACCACCTTGCAGACTGTCATTTTGAGGTCTGATCATGTGGATGGACATATATTCTGGTATGGGTGTAGTGCTTTCCACAGCCTTGAATCAGATGTCCATGACTGCATGCATGTCTGCATATTCCAGGATGGGGACACCTTTCACAGTGTGGGGTTCAGTGTTGCTATAACCAAGCATGTAGCAGTATAACCATGATGTTGCATAAAGATGGTGTTCGCATTGCAGACTTTGCCCAACAGACAGTGAATATAAGATGCATTGTGTGGGTGTCAGCAGCCTTTGCCAATACTCTAAATCTTGGGTGAGAGATGAAGACCATCATTGGTGAAGCAGTGATGTCTGTTGAGCAAGACATCCCAGGCAGACAAATAGTAGATCCCCTTACAATGACACCACACACTAAGGCAATTATTGACTTCCATCAGTTTCTGTGTGTATGGAGCCATCATCCTAGGTGAAGGTCACCTACAGCTGAAAGGTATGCACATACCCATGAGAGACACAGACTGGCTAAGCTCATTCATGTGTCTGCATACAGTATGGTGCTGTATGTCCCTAGTCGTACACACCTGCAGGAACTATGATGTCAACAGTATGTTAAATTATATTCTTTGATTTGTGGCAGTGTGTTTTATGGTGTATTGTGCCATTCCACAAACAGCTAATTGTGATCTTTCCCATATGTAGCCACTTGACACAGACATCAATGTTTCTCACAATGTAATCACCTATGACTAAAATGTGTCATTATGTGTTTTGCTTCAGGTGTTTGACCAGTGAGAGAGTAGTGAATGCAGTATTATGTATACTATGCTCTCCAGAGGCAGGATTTTCTGATGTGTCTGTTGTTTGGGAATGTGTCTGGTAAGGAGCTGCACACATGCAGGTGTGTGTGATGTGGGTAGGTGGTGCAGTATGTCAGCTGTGCATGTTGGCAAAATGCTCATTGCCATATGTAATGACTGCTGTTGGTGCAGGATGTCAGCTGTGCATGTTGGCAAAATGTTCATTGCAATATGTAATGACTGCTGTTGGAGACACCATGGGAGCAAGGTTTGAAATGTAGTCACATCTGTCACATGTTGTGTTTGTGTGTCATAGGAGTAGGGGTGGAGATACTTTCCACATCTCATCAGCCGTTCCTGCAAAGTTAGGATCATGCTGCCACACCCTTGGGTTTGACAGCCTGATATACAGTGTTTGTAGACACTCCTTGCAGTGAAGATGTGGTTGCCTGTGCATGCATAGAGGATCTGCTCAACTTTGCTGACATTACATTGGCCTTGCAAGCACAGGCAGCACGTTGGTTGTTGTGTGACATGTTGTGGGAACACAGACATATGTTTTGGTTACATAACTGTACAGTATGACATGCCTAGGACATGTGGCAGGTGGGCACACATTGACCAAAGGTGGCCAGTCCTGCAGTAGGCCTCACAGCCATGTCATGCAAATGTCCACCATAATCTGTTGAAGGGCAGGATGCATGACTTGCTGTACAATTGTCACCTATGATGGATCACTGCCGCTGTGCTCCTTGTTTCAGCAAGCCTTGACATCTATGTCACTGGACATTCCACATTGTGTTGTGACACTGCAGCAGTGCTTCTACTCACCATCTTGTCAGTTCCCTAGTGACATACCACCAACCCTGGAATAGAAGGCATAATACATGCAAAAGCCAACTGAGTGCCCAGGTTGCTAATCAAGGCATCTACCTGGAGAAGGGTATGTGATGCTTACAGAGCCTTTCATGATGTGGGATAGCTATGTGGATGAGCAAACAGGCTGTGTCCTACTTCTCATCATCAGCTTCATAGTAATGTTTTGCGTGTGATGACAGAAAACATCTCGGAGCATGGTATCCTATGTGAGAGTGGTTTTGGTGAAACCAGCATTAGTAGTTGTCAGACACCAGCAATTCCCTGGACTCCCCTCCTTTCCATAGTCTTCACAAGGTAATTGTATCCTTCCAGTACACGCTGCTTGGGTAGTGTCCAGCTGCAGAATACTTATGTAAAACCCCCACCTTACCTTCACAGGTATACATATTATACTTCTCTAACTTGTTTGTCTGTGCTCTGTACAGACACCTTGGATGATATTCTTCTTGGAACATGCTAGAAGCAACTGCAGTACTTAGTTGCACAAAGGACAACTAGCATGCAGTGCCAAGCATTGTCCCCAGTTCTTTGAGTCATGTGATATGAAATGCCATGAAAGGAGTTAGTATGGATACATACAGTAACACTATTGTACACCTACTGACAATGGACCAAACACAGTTTGTTTTGCTCAAGGCCAGATCATGCCTACCTACCTTAACTGGTGGACCCCATTGAGTGTTACACTATGCAATGGATGACAGGAATATGACTCACTTCACCTACCATGGCCTGACAAGGTGTTTGACAATATTAGGCCAGCAGGCCTTGCTGGAAACTGTGTAGGTTATTTACAGAGTGGTGTGTCATCTGGTGGGTAGGCAAGTGCCTGAAAGTCATAATCTGGGAAGATAGCACTGGGAGACCTACACTACAATGATGTCAGTCACCAGTGGATTTCCCCAGGCATTATTAATGGTGTACCCCTTCTAGCTATTCCCTTCTCTGCAGTCATGGCCACTGTCAGTGACCTTTGACTGACTAGATTAGCAGGTGATTGCATACTAGGAGCTGTCACTGAATCCCACACAGACCCAACAGTTATTCAGGATGGCCTGAGACACGCATTCCCTTATTGTCTGAGCCACTGACAAATTGTAAATGCCAGTGACTACACAATATGATCCTTTAGGAAATTATCCACCCCTGGAAAATATAGTACTTTTCACACATGGCACACAATTGAGCCATTACTCATGGACTTATGGACACAGAGTAATGTAGCCTTTGACTTTCACTAGTTGGTAAGATGTAGAGATCCATTCTGTTTTGTGGAACACAGACAGAAGGGTATGGGATGTAAATCCCAGACAGTCATTGTTATATTGAATTTGGCACTCATCACACCTATCATTGGGTGCAGTGGCACCCTTGCTATGGCACTACACAGGCATATCTTAACTGCTGATTGAGGGCTCAGTGTCAGTTAATGTAAAAGTGTATTGATTCTGGTTTAAGCACTTGGGCTTCAGGCCAGTTATTTTACATTAAAAGGGTTTGTGGTCTGCACTCTTGTGGGAGGAGAGGCTGGACTCTGCCCTTCTGAGCTGGGAATTTCTGGTTAAAGGCTTATAGTGCCTGCATATTTGAACTGCTTCTTACTGAAATTGGTACACCTTGTTTGCTGTAGTGTAGACTAGATCCAGTCCTGCTGAATCTAGCTTTGTTTGTATAACTTAAGCACTAATCCAGGCATTCTTCAAAGTATTCAATTGTATTTATTACTGCTTGGTAGTAACTTGATTAAAGTGTAGCTATCATTCTAAGTCTTTTGGATTAAGCACTTGGGCTTCAGACCAGTTGTTTTACATTAGGAAGGTTTGTGGCCTGCATTGTGGTGGCAGGACAGGTGGCTTACATCCTTCTAAGTTGGGAACTGATGATTGAGGGCTCAGTGTCTGTTATTCTAAAAGTGTATTAGTTCTGGTTTAAGCACTTGGGCTTCAGGAAAGTTATTTTACATTAAGAAGGTTCATGGTCTGCACTCTTGTGGGAGGAGAGGCTGGACTCTGCCCTTCTGAGCTGGGAATTTCTGGTTAAAGGCTTATAGTGCCTGCATATTTCAACTGTTTCTTACTGAAATTGGTACACCTTGTTTGCTGTAGCATAGACTAGATCCAGGCCTGCTGAATCTAGCTCTGTTTGTATGCATGTTGTTTGTTTGCTTGTTATTTCCCTGAAACACTAATACCACCTAAACCGCAGCTTTTCAGCGCTTCTGTGGATCCCTAGTGATATCTGCATTGCTTACTGTACTCATTTCCTTGTTTCACTTAAAAGAAAGTTACTGTTTGTCGTTTTTGCATTTAAGTTACCTGTAACACATTGCATTTAAGTTACCTGGCACTTGCTCACTAAAGGCACTTGCTCACTAAAGCAATTATATAAGTCAGCACTAAAAAATTAAAAGCACTACACTCTCACAAAGTCCTCTCAAGTACCTTGTTCCCCATTGGCCCTTTTTTTTTCAATTATAAAGGAATTCCCAATACTATTCTACCATGTCCAAAGGTCAGTTGTCAATCTTCTCTCCGGTCCAGCTGGTGAATCTGGGAATCTTGAGGCAATGTTACAACTGCCTCATGTACACAGACAACCTCCTCCCAATAAATTCCAACACATGTGAGAGATGCATCCATATAGCCAAACTGGAGGCTAAGCTCTCTCAACTCAGTACTGGCGTAACCAGTCAGGAGGAGAAGGAAACCACACTCAGTACAATTCCAGTCTCACATAGACCTACCACGACAGCAGACCAAACACATAAACACACAAAAACATACTCGGAGGCTCTAAATAAAAATCTGCCTAAGCAGCAGAGACCTCCAAAGCAGACACCCAAGCAACCGCTACCCCAAAACAAAACATGTGCAACACATATCTCACAAAGCCAGTGTGCCGAATAGTCACAGCCCTTAAGGCTAAACAACACACCTGATACACTTGTAATAGGTGACTCTATCATCAGGCACACTGACGTCCCGCTCACCAGACTGAATAAGAAGAAGGTCACGGTGAGCTGCCTGTCGGGCGCTAGGATCCGCCACATAACACAAGCACTCAGGTCACTCCAAGGCAAGTACAAATATGACTCAGTCATTGTCCATGCTGGTGTGAATGACCTGAGACGTACCTCCCTGGACTACATGAAAAGAGACATAGAGGAGCTCTCTGAGCATGTGGCCCAGGCCGGTATGACCCTGACCTTGAGTAGCATCTTACCCTCACCAAGAATGATGCCACAATATGAAGACAAGATGATCAATTTCAACAATTGGCTTAATTATTGGTGTCATTCAAAGGGGATCCAATGCCTGTCAGCCTGGGATGACATGCTCGACAAGCCACGATGCTTCACTAGGGACGGCCTGTACCTGTCACCCCTGGGCTTTCGGATATTGGCAAAGGCTCTTGCTACCCCCATAGTGCCTTTTTTAGGCAAGGCTCAAAAGACAAACCCACCTCCATAGGTATCACAAGGGATAAGAAACTAAGAATAATGCTACTCAACGCCAGAAGTCTAAACCACAAGATGCACGCACTCGAAACTCTCCTTAGCATGGAGAAAATCGATATCTGTGCAATAGCAGAAACCTGGTTCAAGGCTCCCGAAAGCACCCCAGCACTACCAGGTTGTACCTCATACCATGCTTTTCGGCCCCAAAACTTGGACCGACCCACAAAAGGAGGGGGAGTATCAATATTCGTGAAAGACACCCACACCTCCAGGTTGGTGGCACAGCAGGAAGCATCAGAGACTATCCATGTGCAACTAACAGTGGGTAAAACTGCCTTCCAGTTTATAGCCTGCTACAGACCACCCTCCCTAACTCAGGAACCCCACTCGGCCTTCATGAGAACACTGGAAAATATGAAGGTCTCTCCAAACACCATTATATTGGGCGACTTCAACTACCCAAACATAGACTGGGAGCATTACTCTAGCTCCAATACCCTAGCCCAAAGGTTCCTAGAATTTATAAACTCAAATGCTATGGAACAACTTGTTACCACTCCCACAAGAGGGGAAAATATACTGGACCTGATCATCACCAACATGGGGACTCTATGCTCTAGACCAGAAGTGTATCCCTCACTGGTAAGATCAGACCATAAACTAATCTCACTGGATGTTCACATCCCGACACCACCCCCTGCCCAGAAAACCACAGTGAAAAACTTCTCTAAAGCAAATTTCACACTCCTCAAAACTGAGGTGGAATCCTTCAAAGCCCCCGGGCCTGTGGAAAATATGGCCCAGACTGCAGAATCCTTTATAAATGCATTCTATGAACACCTTCAGGAATGCATGGATCATGCAATCCCAAATAAAACCAAGACCCAATCCTCCAAAGGCAGACGTCCTGTCTGGTGGACCCCAGCCATAAACAAGCTATACAATAGAAGGAGGAAGCTACTAAATGATAGAGCAAAATTCCAAAAAGGGAAGGCAGCTCTGATCAGTATTAGCAAAAAACTACGGGCACTCATAAAATCGTCTAAGGCCAGCTTCGAGAGAAAAATTGCACAGGACACTAAGGATAATCACAAGGCTTTCTTTAGTTATGTTAGGAACCTGGGTGGTAATTCCCAGATATGCTCAGAATTAGTCCAAAATGACAAAAAATACACCGAACCCACAGACATTGCCAACATCCTAGCTGACAGGTTCAGCGCAAACTTCTCGCCCCCCCACCAAAAGGGCAAATATCTATCCCAGCAGAGTGCTGCCCCCCTGACATCTCAGATGCTCAGGTAAGAGCCGCCCTCTCCAAAGCAAAAAACACAGCATCAATGGGACCAGACGGTGTCCCGGGCTGCATCCTACATGAACTCCAAGAAGAGCTAAACCCAAACATAAAACTACTGTTCAATCTCAGCCTTACTACAGGATATGTACCCAAAGAGTGGCGTACAGCAACTGTGGTCACTCTCCACAAAGGTGTTGCCTCAACGGATCCTGGAAACTATCGCCCCATAAGCCTGACTAGCTTGGTGTGCAAAGCTATGGAAAGGATAATCATGGACCTCATAAATAAAGATATTGGGGACCTACAGACACTGGATCCTCCCCAGTTCGGCTTTGTTAAGGGCAGATCCTGCCTCTTAAACCTGGTTGATTTCTTTGAAACAGTCACCAAGGCCATTGACGAGGAGAAGGTGGTCCACACAGTCTACCTGGACCTCGCAAAAGCCTTCGATACAATACCCACTGGCATTATAGATAAGCTCACCAGCTTAAATATAAACCCCTATGTCACTAGATGGGTTGCAAACTGGCTCAAGGACAGAACCCACATGGTTAGAATTGCTGGAGCCATGTCAGACTCCAAACCAGTTACAAGTGGCATCCCACAAGGCTCAGTCCTGGGACCTCTCTTGTTCAGTATATATTTCTCGGAGGTACAGGCCAACACGGAAGGACTGTGGCTGACCAAGTTAGCAGATGACTGCAAACTGGGTGCCATAATCAACTCTCCAGCCGACACAAGCATCCTCCAAAAGGCCCTCATAGAAACAGACAACTGGTGCAAGAGCCATGGCCTCAAGCTAAACGCCAAAAAGTGTATAGTCATCCCCTTTGGCAAAAACAAAGTGCCCACAAATTACCACATAGGTGGTAATCCATTAAGTACAGAAGAAGTAATTAGGGACCTGGGGACCCAAGTTGATAGCAATCTCTCATTTGACAACCACGTGGCCAAAGTGGTTAGAAAAACATTTTATATAGCCCACCTAATCATGAAGGGATTCACATCTAGATCAGGGAGGTCATCGTGCCTCTTTACTCATCCCTCATCAGGCCCATAATTGAGTACAATGCCCCTTTTGGGATGTACCTTACCAGACACCTGCAGCAGCTGGAAAGACCCCAAAAGTACCTCACCAAGAGGATCAAAGGGCTCAAACAGATGCCATATGCTGCCCGGTTAAAGAAACTCCAGCTCTACTCAGTGGCATACCACCTGTTCAGAGGCGATCTGTGCCTGACGTATAAAGCCATGTCCAACCCGGAATTAATGGACATGCTGCACCTCAGAAAATCCAAATCCTATCGAGCTACACGCTCGAGAGACTTGAACCTCAGCACTGAAATAAATAGGACATGCTGGAGGGACAGATTCATAACCCAGAGGCTCCCTTCACTCTGGAATAAAATCCCAGTCCAGGTTAGGCGGAGTCCCTCATTGACTCTCTTCAAGGGGAATCTTGATGAGTGGATGTGAGATCGTAGGTTTACCCTGGGTATGACTACTGTGTCACTGTTAGACAGAGGCACAGTATACTAACCTCAAAAAAGGGCACAGCAAAATTAATTTAAAATGGGTGGCGAAAGCCAAACACATTCTGGCTAGGCTTATAAATGCCCTAGGGCAGATAGCCTAGTATGAACCTATGAACCTATGAACCTATGACTGTAGCAGCCACACAGGCTCCATGGTACAACAATACACATTGTCAATAACATGTCCTGTGGAGTCCATGTTAAGGCCATACATGTGTAGTCTGTCTTCTAAATGCTTTGGAGGGGATGTGCATGGCTGCCATACAGGGAAGTGTCATATCCTACTGTGTACGTCCTGTGTATCCAGGACTAACACATGTCTTACCTGTTCTACACACCTACACCATCACTGTGGTGTAAATAGTACATGCTGGAGAGACAGGTATGTAACACAGATGCTGCACCTTATATGTAACAGGCCCCCCATACATGTGAAGCACACATCTGCTGTGATACACATCATATTCAAGTTACACTATGGGGATGCAGAACAAGACAATCATAACTGGTGTCAGACAAATGTCTATACTGGACACAGGAAATTTGTAGATGGGTCATCTCCATCAGCACAGCTTGTAGATGTGTTAGCTCCCAAAACCCTTTTGACACTTATCAAGGGTATCAGATCTTTTCACACATTAGGGATGCATGAGTACGCTGAATGATGCTATTGTCCTTGATAGCCTGTTACACATATGCACCTATGGAGCCATGCACATATAGTTCTGTACCTTGCTGAAGATATAGTTCTTCTGTGCTGAGATTTCATCCTGTGCTGTGATGTCTATGGCTGTATTGCCACTGTGTATCCATAGGTGTCCCCAACAGAATTGTGAAACAGAAACATAAACTGGTCAGTGACACACCTATCACTGTATATGTATACAGCCATTACAACATCATACAACATAAGTTACACAAAATTATGCTTGGCTTACTCATTATAGATGTCAGCACACAGTATCATTCAGTAACCAGTACAAGTGTTCTGACAAAACAACACTGCATTATACAAGTACATTTTAATTTACATAGTCACCCCATGCATGAGACACATAGCTTCATTTTCCTGCATTATGATGAGGATGACAGGGATAAGGCACAGGTATCATCATTTGCACTGGGTGTTGTGGGGGGGGGGGGTGCACGAGGCCTAGGCTGACTGAAAAGGTTGACAGCATGCGTGTGAGTCGGGAAGGGAAGCAGGCAAAATGGACCATGGAAATGTGCCGTGTGTGTCTGTAAGGTGACCTGCATTTGACAGTGGTGTATGAGTGTGTGCATGTACACTGTCAAGCTTAGTGCTAGCCCTACATGTGTCCGTCTTGGACACCTTTGAACCATGCATGGTAGAGCTGACAGTTCATCTCTGGGTCTAAACAAGGAAACTGACTCTGCCAGGAGTTGCACTGGCACCTCCATGCACAACTTCAGAAGCGATGCTAATACCTGACAGTGACTACTGTCTTCTGGGACCATGTCCTTCATGGGAACACCCAGGACCATGAGCCCATGGCCTGCCATGTCATGGTGTTGAATGCACACTCCCCTGTGTAGTGCTGGATGTACTGCCACTACGGAAGTGTGATTGTGCACTGCAGATGGAGTTGCTGACCTATGTCCATGAGTCTGATGCTCAACTCCAACCAGATGTTCCAGCACAGATACTGTGCATTCCAAGACAGACAGTGTGCGATCTGTCTCAGCCCACCATCTTTCCACTGCATCAGTGAACTGATCCAGTGTGTCCTGACAATGCTGTCACATCTATCAGTGTGGTCACACTTACATGGCATAGGTATGACTCTAATATGTGTACTGTTAGAAAATGTCTGTGCAGTTGGCAATCATGTCAACAGCAATCCAGGCAGCAGGCCTGGGATGACACTTTAGGGATTACAGTGCTGTAAACTTACATCTGTAACAAAACAGTGTCATGCTTACCAGGAGCAGAACCACGACCATGCCCGATACCTGACAGATCTGTGAAAAGTTGAGGTTGAGGTAGTGTCACTGCCACTGCATGTTGCACAACAACAAGATAATACGTCCATATATCTCACATTTACAGTAGCTACTGTGTTAATTGTTGTATTGGTCAAAATCTGAACATGAGAGTCAAATTGTAGTTAACCTTCCCCTAAAGAACAAAGCCCTGACACCCACAACAAAGTATGTACACCCTGACACATTGAATGCTACAGTATTGCAAAGCTGATTAAACTAAGCTTACCTGTATGCTCCTCTGCTGGTGAAATTGTGGTACCCACATCCGTGATGTACAGTGTGATGGATGCCTGGGAATTGTGTGTGCCTAGGTTTTCCAGGAATTCCTCAGTGGCTGACAGTGGTTGGTCCACTGCAGGCCCTCCACCGGTGATGCCGCAATCCCTGGCTACTTCTGCTGGTCTTCTACATGCAGCATTGATCTGATCCTGTCCATTGCATGGTGTTGAACCTGCTCATATGTCCTGCCCTAATGACCTGTGGCATTCATGTCACATACAAGGTCAGCCCACAATGCTGCCTGCTGTTCCCTGTTTTGCCTCCCCTTGGACAGTAGGGGTTCATGGTATTGCTGGAGGCCTTCCAGTGTAATATCATTCTCGGCATCCATGAAAGGTGCATGTCATCTTGGATACATGTTTCCTGAAAGACAGCAAAATGGGAACACATGTCAGTATCACATACATAGAAGTACACTATGTAGAGGTACAGCAAAAACAGAATGGCTGGCAGTATCCACTGCTTAATCACATGGCATATTCCACATTGTGCAAACATACTAAGTGTGTGAATGCAACTAAGATACTAGCGATAGTCAGCTATTCCCATGTGTGCCACAACAGATACTGCTGTATGATCATACACCAAACACTTGAGTCTTTTGTAGTGTGTCCCCTATGGGCAACCCCTCTGATAATATGTCAAAACAGCAGTGCCAAGCAAATAGCAGTGTGCTATTACAACCACTATATAGGGACAGTCCCACAAGACCAGTGTGCCACATTGAAAAAAAACATTCCACACTTGATGTATTGTACATCCTCTGTAGTTGTAACAAATCTGGAGATCAACGACATGCTAGTATCACAGTTCTAATAAAGGCTTAATGCTGCAATCCCTATTCCCCGTAAGTATATTCACACATCTGCACCCTGTTGTAAACCAAAAGGTGACATACAAACCTCTGTATTGATATGTGGTGATATTTACATTTTTGAAAATGTGTGTTCTGTGTGAGGAAAGTCTCATGCAGAATGGTTTCCTATAACCAGCTGTTTGCCTTTTTAACATGCTTGTTATTACCAGGTGATTGCCTCTTAACCAATCTGTGGTTCTGAAATGCTAATTACAGCCAACACAGCCAATTTGCACTATCATCAACCAATGGCACGCAACCACTGTACAAGATATAAGGCCTTCATGTAGATTAGAAACCCTTTCTGATATGTTGTGCTGGACATTACTGGGATGAGGAGACTACGTTATCTCAGAGGTATGTCTGTAGCAGTTACTTTTTCATAGAGATGTGTGCACTACACTCCGCAGTTGCTGTAGTAGTTAATAGGCATAGGCAGACAGTGTGAACACTTTGGGGGAAGAGTAACTGTGAGAGCTAAGTCAGTCTTGTTGTAGAGGCAGAACAACAGTGAGGGTACTCATTCCACTCCAATTAAGGCATGTGTTTAAGGTAAGTATGTTAGGCAATGGTATCGGTAACAGAGCACTAGGCAGCATGTTTGTTTTGTCCTTGAGCAACATAGTGGATAAATAGGTTCACAGGTTCATAGGTAAGTAAGTATAACATTATGTATACCATTTGTGCATCTGTCAGGCCATGTGTTACAGTCTGCTACTCAGCTGGAATGTGCATGCTGGCAGTCCTTGTTACAAGCAGGGGCTTCATATGTGTATGTTAGTTGTGCAACTATATTAACCTGCACTGTGAGTATGAAAGGATTGTGTGGTGTTCTCTGATATTTGTGGGCCTTATTTGCATTACCCGAGTTAAACTCCTCTGTGAATGCATATCAATGCATGACCTGACACTTTATGCACTTATAGTTTTGCTATAGTGATATGTGAAGTCTGTTCCTATCTGTAGGCCTGTGACTTCCTTCCATCAGTGAAAAGCAGGCATTTCATTTGAAATGGATTTTGTGAATAAAGAGTGAATGACTCGGTCATTAATTGCTGGCCTCACAGTAATGTAATTTAAATGCTACACACCACTGGATTTGAACCCAGGACTGTGTGTGGCAAAATCTATTGTTTGAAAGGCATTTAACAGACTGAGCTACTGAGTCACTGTTTCAGCAGGTGTATTTGCAAGATATAAGTGCACACATACAGGCTGTGACATACTTTTTTACCATCCATCATTATGTGCATGGCTTTATATGGATGTATTTCTGGACCAGGGTACCAGTCGAACATGTATTTTGCCATTAATGTCTTAGCAGGTGTATTTCGAAATGTTGCTGATAAAAGTACACATTTACCTGCTATTACAGACCTCCATTATATCCATTATTCTGTGTTTGGATTTCTAGTAGTGTACTCTTGCACCAGCCTCCAAGGTACACTCCCATTTTTTCCATTACTTTTTAATCAAGTTTGCTTATTGTGGCATGGTGTGACACTCCGCTTAAACATGCTTAATGACTGTAACTTGCAACTACTATGTTTTAAACCACCTGTTTTAATTAACAGCTGTTTGGCTTGGCAGGTTAATGCAGTGGTCTGCAGGTGCAATGGTCTTGTGTTCGAAATAGAGGACGTGTTTATTTTATATGTGTGTATTATCATTTAAAACACATATCAATATAGCTCCATTTAGCTAAGCTTAGTGAAGCTGCATGATGTGCTGCATCATACAAAATCGCACAAAAAAGTATAAAGAAAAGATAAATGGGGAGATAGGAAAGTGGTGAAATGGGGTGCAAGCAGGGGGGAAAAACATAGTGAAAGGCTGGTAGGTAAGTGCAGGAAGGGTGTAGGAAAGAACCGTAGCTATCCATTTCTTCTCCAGCAAACACTGTGCACTTTGACAGAATTTGTAGATGACTTTGGACTCTCACCCCCAGACAGAGGGGTGAGAACAACATAACTGCATTGTTAAGCCAAATGGACCAAATTATGTCTGTCCAGTGGACATGTGTGCGAAATGGAGAGCAATGTATGGGATGATATATATTTTTTTTGGGATAGGTGCCCATTTTTTTTAAGGTGAGAGTGATATGTTTGGGAAGGGACATAGGTACATGTGGGGGAGGGAAGTTGGGTAGATGAGGAAGCTTTTGCAGACAGACAAGACAGCACCTTGGACGGGGAAGTTGTTGTGGAATCACAGTCCAATGTGCCTCCACAAGGTATCAGCGTGACTCACATCCCCACCCATGGGATTGTCAGCACTGTTCTGTCACTGCCCTGAGGGTGGCAGTGGTGAAAGCTGGGCTCTGGGGAAGCCTGCCCCATTAGGGTGGCCAGCATGCTCTCCATCTGGTGCAGGCATTGTCCAAACTCAGGGATGAATATCCCATGCACCAAATCCTACAGTTTCTCACAGGTCACAACTACTCCTCCACCACCGCTCCCAGAGGGGGGGTCCAGCCACACCCTGTGGGGATGGTACTACCCAATGCCACAAGTAGTGCAGGGCCAATAGAGGCGGCACCACCAGGCTCGGTTCCAGACATGCTGGGACCTGGTGCCACGGCCAGAGGAGGCAAGGTAGGAGGATCACGAGGAACTGGCCAACCTTGATATGCTGCAGTAAAGTAGTTATAACAGTAAGTTAAGGTTCATAATAACCAAACCAATGTTAGTATTAACAGAATGGAACATAATATTGATTAATCCAAATACACAATGTATACTTTGTGTAACACAACATTAAATAACACAACAGTAAGTATGTTAACAGCAAGCCAGTATAAAATAACCCATAAGGCCAACAAAACAGTTAGTTTAACAAAATATGTTAATACTAAACCATGAAATAAATAACAGGAATAAATTAAAGAAGATAAGTGGTGGGGAGATAGAGAAAAACATACCATTAATGACACTGCAGATTATATCCCTAAAAAGACTGGTAATACATATTTCTACAGGTTTGCACTGTCAGTTGTGAGTACAGTGACTACAGTTGTTCTATAGCTGATGTAGCAGGTACAGCATGGAATAATATGGGCCAAGCACTAACAAATGCAGGTACACAACTACACAGAACAGTTTCACATTATGTGCATGTACATAACTACTAAGGTGTTCTGTATATGGATTAGAAAATGCATTGCATTCCAGGTAATCCTTTATCTGGTAATCATGGACCAGAAAGATTAGGCAGTTGTAATTACATTATGAAAAATCATGACAGTTGAGATGTATATTTGTGTACATTGAGTAATGTAGACAGCCATTTTGCCTTAGTTGACAGGCATAGGAGTAGAACCCAAAAGCTGCGACTGCTTGGGACATCTGCAAATAATGTGGAAATTAACTGCAGCAACTTAGAACAGACATGCAATGAATACAGCCCTACTGAAAATATTAAGACAGATTTAGTTAGGACACCACAATCCTGCTTAACACTTTATTGGTATTGGTGTTAATTATCTGTGAGGTCTACATGCAACATCTGCCCATAAATTGGGCTACCTCACCCAAATACCTGTTGCTCCTGGAGTGGGAGGAAAAGAGAGCATTATGTGACTGAAATTGGCCTGGAGACCGCCTTAAACCATACTATGACTTGTTCAATACATTTTTCAGGCCATTACTTTAGCATTGTACGGTTATTACAGTTTTACAGTTGACTACAGCAACCTTACCATAGGCATGCAATGCATACAGCTCTACTGCAGCTATGTTATGACATCACAATCCTGCTTTATATCTTTTTCTTACTGTTACTGGTATTGTTTATTGTTTATTGCACTACAGTTTTTATTGTTCATTTATTGCATTACAGTTCTAATTGTCCATTTATTGCCCCATAGTTCTTATTGTTTATTCTATACTGCACTACAGTTTTTATTGTTTATTCTTTATTGCAGTACAGTTTTTCTTGTTTATTGTTTATTGTACTTCAGTTAGTGTAATATATCCATACTTACCACACTCACAGTGCAACCTTACCAGACGCCTGATGTGGGACTGCATATTGTGAGCCCTCTCAGTTGCAGCTATTGGGAGAGAAGCACACCATTATGGATACGAGTTTAGCACACATTCAGCTTGCATTTTAGTAAAATAGTGGAAGAAATACTTAAATATGTGTGGGGCATGCCCAGCCCTGGCCTCTTGGACCCAGGTGTCCAAAGTTCCCCTCTTTCTACTCTTCAAGTCATCATAGTGGTGACAACATTGCTCACCAGTGCAGGAGATACAAGAAGCACTGGTGAGTTCCTTGGCCAACTGAACCGAGGCCTCAGCCTTACATTCTGTGCCCTGGTAACCAACCTGCAGCAGCCTAGGTTCATAATTGTGTATCAGGTGCCCAACAAAAACCCTGGACTCCTGTACACCCCATCTCTGCACCAGAAAGCATGCACCCTCTCCAGCACCACCTAACATACTGGCAGTTAGAAAGACTCCAACAACTGTTGTAGAATTCATGCTTATTGGCCTTAATATATGCTGTTTTCCCACCCTTACACATCATTTAGCAACATTCAAAAAAGCCCTGCCTTACTTAGCATCGCGCAAACTTGCACAACCATTTATCATATTTAAGCAGTGCTTAGCAATGCACAGCTCTGCAAAATGTAAAAGTTTTGTTTTTAAATTAAAAGAAAATTTACATTCTTCTTCTTTTGGCTTTTCCTGGTTAGGGGTCACCACAGCGGATCACCTGTCTGCTCATGATTGGCAATGGAGTTTTATGATGTCGAGTTGCCAGCCTGGTGCCCAACCTTCCACAGAAGGCACACACATGCACACACTCACACCTAGGGCCAATTTAGAGTGTCCAAACCACCTACAGCATGTCTTTGGGATGTGAGAGGAAACCGGAGCACCCAGAGGAAACCCACGCAATCACAGGGAGGACATGCAGACGCTGCACAGAAGGCACCCCAGCCGAGGATCAAACCGGTGAACCTCTTGCTGTGAGGTGGCAATGCTAACCACTGCACCACTGCAGCCTCCCTAAAAGAAAATTTACATTACATTAAACAAATTGTATGTCTTCTAGGGACTCAAACCCAGGAATTACGATCCTTTAGGCTATCACTCTACCCATTTAGCTACTTCGATAGTACATAAAGTGGTATACCTTCACATATACTATTAAGCTATCTTGCCATGCTGTGCAAACAGGCTTAAACATAACCAGAAATAAATAAGTAATTACATCTGGTTTCTATTTTTAGATGTCTGGCAGGTGTCAGCTGTGTCTATATAAGTGCAGCTTTGCGTTGTGGCATTCCACGCAAATGGACATTAAAAAAAACAGATATGATAATTAATTACATCCGGTTTCTATTTTCAGATGTCTAGCATGTGTGTATATCTAAGCTCAGCTTGGCATTGCTGTGCTCTGCGTCAAACAGTGCAAACGGATATTTAAAGAAAAAGAAAAAAAAATGACACATTTCAAACACAAACTATATGTTAAACTATTCATTCACAGCACATTTCCACAGTAGCAGGGGACATTAGTGGGAGCCTCACCTTGTACATAACATCTCACCAAGCATCCACAACCATGGGATAGCCTCTACACTTCTACCTACATGGATTCAATATCCCTGTTACTATGCTCTCCCTCAGTAGTGTTTGGGTATGTTCCATGTAGGCTCTACACAGAGCCTACACAGATTTTACTGAAACCTGGGGTTTGTCTTTTCTTTTTTTTAGAACAACTCTAGTTACTCATGAGATTATTAGTTGGTAACATGAGCTTGCTTACAGTAATAACAGTATAAAAAATAATTAAGGTTTAGGTGCTAGTAGCCTAAAACAGTAAATAAATATCACGAGATCACTGTCCATTATCATGGGTCATACATTATGCATACAGTTTCCACCAGGACTTAATTCTTTACTGTTGTGCATTAGAACATACATATTTATAATTCCTATCAACTTACATATTTTTATCATCTATTTGAACTTTTGTATTTATTGTTCTGAAATGCGCAACGTGTTATTGTGCAAATTGCTTAATAAGCATTTGATGACACCATCTCCATTTTATTTCCTTTATAATATGCAGTACTTCATTTACAACGACTTTAAATATTTATTTATTTATTTTACATTTGTTGACATGGATTGTCTGTCTGGGCAACAAGGCCCCTTTTCAGTTGAGGCCTAGGGAGAAAAGTGGTAGCACATGCAGTACAATTGCAGTACAATCAGTATCTTTTAAGTTATATAATTGCAACAATGTCAGGCAGAATACAATTAAACTAAATGTTATTATGTCAAAATATGTAAGATAGTAACTATGCGTAAAGTAGTAAGGCCCCATATGCTAATTATACTCTAGTTTATGTTTTATTGTTAAAT
Organism: Protopterus annectens; assembly: GCF_019279795.1. Classification (NCBI taxonomy): domain Eukaryota; kingdom Metazoa; phylum Chordata; order Ceratodontiformes; family Protopteridae; genus Protopterus; species Protopterus annectens. The sequence continues at coordinate 947,601,840 of NC_056729.1, forward strand.
AAAGAACTCTGCAGTAGGACAAATGTCACAATACAGAGTACTAAGTTATTTGCAAAGTGTATATAGCAAAAGGTTTATTTATTTTTGAGATATAAATAAAATGCGTAGTTAAATAAAAGAGTTAAGAGAGACATAGGTAGAAGGTGGGGTGGGTGACAACAGAGTGATAGTTGGCAGAGTAAAGGAGAGCAGAGGTACAGCAGAAGAGGGGGAAGAATTATTTAATTCCTTCTGTATCCCAGCTAACTGCACTTTCTTAAAGTGTTCTTATGACTGTGCTGACTGTGTGTACAGGGCAGCAGCTTCTGTTTTTGTCATGAGGAGTTTTGCTTGAGGTTCTTTTGTTACACAGGTACTCAAAACAATTTGATGAAAGAGGGAAATTGATCTGGGGGTTACTCATATTTTTTAGCTCTCCTTCTCCAAGTTTACTAAAACTTTTCCTACAAACTCAGGTGCATCCTACAAAAATCAAATTAAACAGTTTCAGCAGGCTTCTATCTAACAACCAGACCCATGTCAAACAATGGCAAGAAGGTTCAAAGTAGGAGGAGGATACTCTCCAGTAAAAGAGAAGGTCCAGTAAAATGGAATGACTATTGCAGCATTCCTCTTTCCCCCACTCCCACCCTGCCACATCTTCAAAAATGCCTCAGAGCCAGTTCTTTACCTTCTGTTTTTTTGGTAGCAGATTGTTTCAGACAAATAGGTTCTAAAAGTTGTTCAGTCGGGTTACAGATGGAAAAGAGAAAGCGATCCTCTCTCATCCTCCTTTAGGTTTCTACACCTGAAAAATGCTTATCGTCACATTCTTGTTGTTAAAGGTTTCCTAGGATAGTGGACTACATCCACATTCTGAACACAAGTCCATTGAAAAGGTGGGAGAAACAGAAATGCAGGCTTCTGTAAAACAGAATTGGAAACAGTTGCACATCTCATTGCTGGGTGTGATACACTCATGTCAGAGTCTGTATACTGAAAGGCACAGTGATGTGACAACACAGTTACATTGAGGATTGTGTAAATGCAACAGTATAAAAGTACCTGAAAAGCATTGGAAACACAAACTATGAAGCATTATAGAGAATGATGGAAGTTTATATCACATGGGATCACCCATAACCAACAGTGCAGAAAGTAGATAATAGAAGACCAAATATAGCTGCCCATAAAAAAGGCAAATGTAGCATTGAGTATTAAAATTGCTACACCTAAGGATTACAGTGTCTTATGTGCAGAGAGACATAAAGTGGTAAAATAATACGATTAGTATGTAGGAATGAGAGCAGTGTGAAGAAAGATAGGCATTGTTCCAGTAGTATTAGGAGCAACATGACTATTAAGAAAGAATTTACAATCATACTTATGCTAGCAAGGCGTGTAACCCCAAATGAACTGCAGAAGGAGTCAGTTCTGTACACATTGTGGGTACTATGAAGAGCACTCTTGGCTAACATCAAAGACTAAAACAATACTAATTTCATGAACTCTGATCACATGCTGATTTAGGAATGGGGTTCATACCTATTATGGTATTAGAAACCCAAGACATTTGGAAAACTTAAACCTTCATAAGTTTTCCATTGTGTCCTGTGTCTGGGTACACTGTCAGCTCTGAACATTACCCACTGGGTTATCTTCTGTTCCAGGAGTCTTCAAAAAATATCTGGATCCTGTGATAGCCCATTGCACACTGCAGGATATTCATGTTTTTCCTTATTTAAACAACTTACTTTTGCAGAGTATTTCTCAAAGTGTCAGGAGATTCTCACTTGGGTAAGAAACCTCTTTATCAATCTAGGATTACAAGTAAGCATTAAAAAAAATCCTCATTGATTCCTTCCCACAGGATAGTCTTTGTAGGGTGCCTTCTGGATACCTCCACGTAAAAGGCATTTCTTTCTGTGGGCAAAGTAGACTTGCATCTGAAAATACTAAGCTTCTCCATTTAGTCCCAGACTTCTGCAAGAGAAGTTGTCAGGAAACTAGAGCTCCTGATTCTCATGATTACATATGAGAAAAATTCACACTTATTCCAGCATCTTCACCCTCTGACATTTCAGATTCCAGTGTTGAGTTTTGTGAAATTCGTGTTTTGATCGAGAGACCAGATATCCCTAAATTCATTTCTCCCCTTTTCTTCAAATACCCTTGCACTATGTGTAACAACAGCTTCATCAGATTTTGCATGAGGAGCGGTTTCTATATAGCTAAAACAGCAAGCTCTATGGAACAAACAGGATAGGCCAAACTACATCACTGTGAAAGAGGTGTTAGCTGATACTCATAGGTTCATAAGTAGATACTAGGCTATCTGCCCGAAGGTATTTATAAGCCTAGCCAGAATGTGTTGGCTTTCGTCATCCCCTTAGATTAGTTCCCTGTGCCATTGTCCAGCAGAGCCATTGAAGTGATCCCTGGGGTAAACTTTCTGTTTCCCATCCACTCGTCAAGGTTTCTCTTGAAGAGGGTTAGTGAGGAGCTCTGCCTAATGTAGATTGCAATCTTGTTCCAGAGCATGGGAAGTCTCTGGGACAAGAATCTATCCCTCCAGCATGTCCTATTTATTGTTGTGGTGAGGTTTAGATCCCTGGAGCATGTGACTTGAGGGGATATGGTTTTCTTTAAGTGGAGCATGTCCATCAATTCTGAGTTGGACATGGCCTTGTATGTCAGGCAGAGATCACCTCTGAGTAGTCGGTATGTAACCGAGTACAGCTGGAGTTTCTTCAGTCGAGCTACATAGGGCATCTGCTTGAGGCCAGTGATCCTCTTGGTGAAGTACTTCTGTGATCTTTCCAGTTGTTGCAGGGGTCTTGTAACGTACATCCCAAATGGGGCATTGTACTCTATGATGGGTCTGATGAGTGATGCATAGAGGGGCCCAATGACCTCTGTCGATCTGGATGCAAACCCTTTTGTGATTAGGTGGGCCACATAGAAGGATTTTCTAACCACTTTGGCAATGTGATTATCAAAGGAGAGGTCACTGTCTACTTGGGTCCCCAGATCCCTTATTACGTCTTCTGTATTTAGGGGGCTACCACCTATGTGGTAGTTTGTGGGTACTTTGTTTTTTCAAAGGGGATGACTATGCACTTTTTGGCATTTAACTTGAGGCCATGGTTTTGACACCAGGTATCTGTCTCAGTGAGACCCTTTTGGAGGATGTCTGTGTCAGTCGGAGAGTCAATCATAGCCCCTAGTTTGCAGTCACCTGCGAACTTGGTCAGCTATAGTCCTCCTGTGCTTGCCTGTACCTCTGAGAAGTATATGTCGAACAGGAGGGGTCCTAGGACTGAGCCCTGGGGAACGCCACTTGTAAATGATTTAGAGTCAGACCTAGCTCCTGCAACTCTTACCATGTGGTTTCTGTCCATGAGCCAGTTGGCAACCCATCTCTTGACGTAGGGGTTTATGTTCAGGCTGGTGAGCTTGTCTATAATACCTGAGTGGGGAATGGTGTCAAAGGCCTTTGTGAGGTCTAGGTAGGCTGTGTGGACCACCTTTCCCTCATCTATAGCCTTAGTAACTGTCTCAAAGAAGTCCACCAGGTTTAGGAGGCATAATCTGCCCTTAACAAAGTCAAACTGGGTAGGGTCCAGTGTTTGATGGTTCCCAATGTCTCTGTTAATGAGATCCATGATGATGCGCGCCATAGCTTTGCAGACCAAGCTAGTCAGGCTTATAGGGTAATAGATCCTGGGGTCCGTTGTGGCTCCACCTTTGTGGAACGGAATAACCGTTGCTGTGCACCACTCTGTGGGCACGTAGCCTGTGGAGAGGCTGAGTTTAAACAGTGTGTTTAGGTGAGGGGTTAGTTCATCTTTGAGCTCATGTAGGACCCAGCCTACGACACAGTCCGATCCCATTGATGTTGTGTTTTTGGCTTTGGAGAGGGCTGTTTTAACCTGAGTGTCTGTGATTTCAGGGGTACTACATTCTTCTGGTAAAGTTATGGGCCCTTTTGGGAGAAAGAGGGGGGTGAAGTTTGCACTGAACCTGTCTGCCAGGATGTTGGCTATATCAGTCAGTTCAGTTTATTTTGTGCCATTCTGCACTAACTCTGAGCAGATCTGAGACTTGCCACTTAGATTCTTGACATAGCTAAAGAATGCCTTGTGGTTATCTTTGCAGTCCATGGCAATTTTTCTTTTGAGGCTATCCTTGGATGATTTTATGAGGGAACGTAGCTTCTTGCTGATACTGATCAGGGATGTCTTCCCTTCTTGGGATTTTACTCTTTTCTGTACTAGTTTCCTCCTTCTGTTGTTTAGCTTGTTTATGGCAGGGGTCCACCAGACTGGTTTTCTTTTCTTGGAGGAGTGAGTCTTGATTTTGTTTGGGATAGCACAAACCATGCATTCTTGTAGGTGTCCATAGAGTGCATTAGTAAAGGATTTTGCAGCTTGGACAGTGTTATCCTTTAGCATGTGGGCTTTGAAACTTCCCACCTCGGTCTTAAGTAACGTGAAGTTTGCTTTTGAAAAGTTTTTCACAGTGGTTTCTTTGACCGGGGGTGGTGGTGGAATGTGTATATCCAGAGTGATTAGTTTATGGTCAGATCTAACCAGCGAGGGGTTGACCACCAGTGTGGAACATCGGTCGCCCATGTTGGTGATGACCATGTCCAGTATGTTGTCACCTCTGGTGGGGGTGTTGACCAGTTGATCCAGGGTGTTTGAGTTTATAAATTCTAGGAAATGTTGGGCAAGGGAGTTTGTACTTGAGTAGTTCTCCCAGTTAATGTTTGGATAATTGAAATCACCCAATATCAGGGTGTTTGGTAGGACCTTTGTTTCCCAATGTTTCCTGGAATGCGGAATGGGGGTCCTGGGACATGGTGGGTGATCTGTAGCAAGCTATAATTTGAATAGCAGTTTTGCCCATTGTTAGTTGCACGTGGATGATCTCTGAAGCATGGTGCTGTGCCACTAACCTGGAGGTGTGGGTATCCTTGATGAATATGGATACTCCCCTGCCTTTTGTATTTCGGTCCGGGTTTTGTGGCCAAAATGTATGGTATGAATTGTAGCCTGGTAGTGCTGGGGTGCTCTGTGGAGCCTTAAACCAGGTTTCTGTTACTGCACATATATTGATTTTCTCCATATTGAGGAGTGCCTCTAGTGCGTGCATGTTGAGGTTTAGACTTCTGGCATTGAGTAGCATTACCCTCAGTTTTTTGTTACTTGCGCTATTTACAGTGGTGGGTTTGTCTTTTGAGCCTTGCCTAAAAAATGCACTCTGGGGGTGGCAAGAGCCTTGGTCAGTATTCGAATGCCTAAGGATAACAGATGCAAGCCATCCCTAGCAAAGCAGCGTGGTTTGCCGAGCATGTCATCCCAGACTGACAGACACTGGATCCCCTTTGAATGACACCAGAAGCTTAGCCAATTGCTGAAATTGATCATTTTTTCTCTATACCGTGGTATCATTCTTGGTGAGGGCAGGCTGCTACTCAGGGTCAGGGTCATACTGGCCTGGGCTACATGATCCTTAGAGCTCCTCCATGTCTCTTTTCATGTAGTCCAGAGAGGTATGGCTCATGTCATTCAAACCAACATGGACAATGACAGTGTCATATTTGTACTTGTTCTGGAGTGACCTGAGTGCTTGTGTTATGTGGCGGATCCTGCCACCCAACAGGCAGCTAACAGTAACCTTCTCCTTGATCAGAATAGTGAGTGGGACGTTAGTGTGCCTGACTATAGAGTCACCTATTACTAGTGTGTTGGGTATGTTATTTTGCCTTAAGGTCTGTGATTGCATGGCACACTGGCTTTGTGAAGTATGTGTTTCATGGTTTGTGTTGGAGGGTGGAGGTTGCTTGGATGTCTGCTTTGGAGGTCTCAGTTGTTTTTGCAGATTTTTATTTAGAGCCTCCAAGTATGTTTTCTTGTATTTATGTGTGTTTTTGCCGGTGCTGGTTTCATAGGTCTATGTGAGACTGGTGGTGTGATGCAAGTAATTCCCTTCTCCTCTTGACTGCCTGGTCCAGTCTTGGGATGAGAGAGCTTAGCTTCCAGTTTGGCTGTATAATTGCATGTCTCACATGTATTAGTGTTTGGTGGAAGGAGGAGAGGGTTGTCTGTGCACATTAGGCAATTGTAACATTGCCTGAAAATGCCCAGATTCACCAGTTGGACTGGAAAGTACACCTGAAACTTCCCTTTGGGCATGCCTGGATAGGTACAGTGAACTGTTTTACTGATTGGCTGGTAAGATCAAATAGAGAGCCTTGTCCTTCTCTACAGTATAGGGGAGTCGAGTGCTAAAGTTTATTAGTGCTTGCTATGAGTTTTGAGCAAGTGCCAGGATGAGAAGTGAATGGTTTGAGTGCTTAAGTTGAAAGTTTGTCTAGTTCCAAGGGAAAAATTGAAGAGTAGACTTTGTGGAGCCGGGAATAGTTATACCCTAGATAACCGGCGCTGCCCGGTGCACAAAACCATGCAAATGCAGGTTTTATAGCAGGGAAATGAAAGAGATAGAAATTAGCCCAAAATGGTCAATAAACAACTAATTTCTGGGCTGAAACCACTACTCCAGAGACAGATAGGCTGCTCAAAGCTCCCTCTCTCACAGTGAACAGAGAAACTTCCTTCTATCCAAGTAAGGTATGGGCAAACACAGAAACTTGTAACAAAGCCTTGAATTCAGCACTAACATGAAAACTGGACTATACAAGCTTAGAAAGGTGGGAAAATAAGTATTTTTTTTGTGTTTTTTGTTTCAGAAAATAAAGCTGATACAATAAAAAAACACTTTAAATGCACAGAAATGGTTATCACACTTGAGTGTGTAGCCTACAACCATTAAACAGGTAATTTAAACACAAAAATTACTTTGTTAAAGTGCAGGTTGTAAAATAAGTACAATATGTAGCTGAGACAAGCATTTAAAATCACAGAAACTCTAGACAATCAGCATTTTAGGCGGAATTAGCTAAAGGCAGCAAGAAAATGCAGAAAAAATATACTTAATCACTCCAAAGTCTCTCTTTTGCCTTTCTGCTGCTGTAGAACTCTGCAGGGCACCAGGCAGGAGCTTGCTGAGCTGTATGCTAGTCTCAATAATCTCAATTCTCTGTATATTTTTCTTTGGTCTCTAGGACACTTCAAGTAATCACAGAGAACACCACAGTGATGTGGCACATAAATAAGCAGGAGGGTTACTAAATCCTACCCCCTCTGCAGGCTGGGTATGGTAGCTTGGCAAATAGCAAGTCTCCTCTTGACTGCCTGGTCCAGTCTTGGGTTGAGAGAGCTTAGCCTCCAGTTTGGCTGTATAATTGCATATCTTGCATGTATTAGTGTTTGGTGGAAGGAGGAGAGGGTTGTCTGTGTACATGAGGCAATTTTAACATTGCCTCAAAATGCCCAGATTCACCAGTTGAACTGGAGAGTACACCTGAAACTGCCCTTTGGACATGCCTGGATAGGTACAGTGAACTGTTTTACTGATTGGCTGGTAAGGACGAATAGAGAGCCTTGTCCTTCTCTACAGTATAGGGGTGTCTAGTGCTAAGGTTTATTAGTGCTTGCTATGAGTTTTGAGCAAGTGCCGGGATGAGAACGAAGAGTAGACTTTGTGGAGCCGGGAATAGTTATATCCTAGATAACCGGCGCTGCCCAGCACACAAAACCTCGCAAATGCTGGTTTTATAGCAGGGAAATGAAAGAGATAAAAATTAGCCTAAAATGGCCAATAAACTACTAATTTCTGGGCTGAAACCACTCCTCCAGGGACAGATAGACTGCTCAAAGCTCCCTCTCTCACAGTGAACAGAGAAACTTCCTTCTATCCAAGTAAGGTATGGGCAAACACAGAAACTTGTAATACAACCCTGAATTTAGCACTAACCTGAAAATTGGACTATACTAGCTTAGAAAGGTGGGAAAATAAGTATTTTTTTTTTTCAGAAAATAAAGCTGATACAATAAAAAAACACTTTAAATGCATATAAATAGCTATCACACTTGAGTGTGAACCCTACAACAGTTAAACAGGTAATTTAAACACAAAAACGACTTTGTTAAAGTGCAGGTTGTAAAATAATTACAATATTTAGCTGAAACAAGCTTTTTAAATCACAGAAACTCTAGAAAATTGACATTTTAGGCAGCATTAGCTAAAGGCAGCATGAAAATGCAGAAAAATTATTTTTAATCACTCCAAAGTCTTTTGTCTCTCTGCTGCTGTAGAACTCTGCAGGGCACCAGGCAGGAGCTTGCTGAGCTGTATACTAGCGCAAAAACCTCACAAATGTGGGTTTTATAGCAGGGAAATGAAAGAGATAGAAATTAGCCCAAAATGGCCAATAAACTACTAATTTCTGGGCTGAAACGACTCCTCCAGGGAGATATAGGCTGCTCAAAGCTCCCTCTCACAGTGAACAGAGAACCTTCCTTCTATCCAAGTAAAGTATGGGCAAACACAGAAACTTGTAACACAGCCCTGAATTCAGCACTAACCTGAAAACTGGACTATACTAGCTTAGAAAGGTGGGAAAACAAGTATTTTTTGTTTGTTTTTTTTTTCAGAAAATAAAGCAGATACAATCAAAGAAACACTTTAAATGCACAGAAATAGCTATCACACTTGAGTGTGTATCCTACAACAGTTAAGCAGGCAATTTAAACACAAAAATGACTTTGTTAAAGTGCAGGCAGTAAAGTAAATACAATATGTAGCTGAAACAAGCTTTTTAAATCACAGAAACTCTAGAAAGTCAGCGTTTTAGGTGGAATTAGCAAAAGGCAGCAAGAAAATGCAGAAAAAATATACTTAATCACTCCAGAGTCTCTCTGTTGTCGCTCTGCTGCTGCAGAAATCTGCAGGGCACCAGGCAGGAGCTTGCTGAGCTGTATAGTATCTCAGTAATCTCAATTCTCTGTATATTTTTCTTTGGTCTCTAGGACACGCTAAGTAATCACAGACAACAGTACAGTGATGTGGCACATAAATAAGCAGGAGGGTTACCAGATCCTACCCCCTCTGCAGGCTGGGCATGGTAGCTTGGCAAGTAGCAAGTCAGCACAGTATAACCCTCAAACGTCTAACATTCCTTCAGAACAAAATGTTGTGGCAGATAAGCTGAGCAGGGCCAGGACAAACCCTCATGAATGCAAATTGAACTGGGAAGTATTCCAAGAATTGATCCAGTTGTGGGGAAGTCCTCAAGTAGATCTGATTACTTCCTTTAAAAACGGACAACTGAAGAAATTCTGTTCCAGTATTCCTTGGAAACAGGAAAAGGTTGCTTTTTCATTCCTCTGGACAGGAATGTTCTTGGATGCATTTCCACCCTTTCCAGTGATATGCTGAAGATTCCAAAAAACATTGTGGTGACTCCCTTCTAGCCCAGGTAACGGGTTCTCCCATCTTATGGCGTTGGCCAAGGGCAATTACCACAAGCTTCCTCACACAATTGATTTACTCTCACAAGACAAGAGGTGTTTGATACATCCCATCCTTACACAACTACAAATGACAACTACATTTTAAGCACCATTTTTTTCTGAAGAAATACAGCAGGTTTTAAAAATGTACATAAATCTGCTACTTTGAAATCTTAGATTGATAAATGGAAAGACTTTGTTAGTTGGTGCTGTACTAAGAACCAGAGCCCATTCAGGTTGCTGTACCTCTAGTTCTACAATGTTTCTGTGAGACATTATCCTCTAACCTTTCATATCCCTCTATCAAGCTTCATCTCTTGGCCGTTTTAGCATGTTGGCCCATGAATCATCCTCTTTCATCACGTTCTTTACTTAGTCTATTCTTGAAAGATGTTTTACATTTGCATCTACCTAAAAAACAGGTGGCACCTACCTGAGATCTTAGCTCTGATTTGGAAAAGGTAACTTTGTCTCCTTTTGAACCAGATAATCAGGCTGATTTATGGTTCATGTCTTGGAAGACAGTATTACAAATTCTCTGTTTTCTGCAAGAAGGTATCTGAGCTGCAAGCTCTTAAGGTGGCATAGCCCTATTTTGTATTCCATAAAGACAAGGTTTTGAGAACAAATCCTTCATTTATGCCTAAAGTGGTTTCAGAGTTCACATTAAGCCAAACCATCCATCTCCTTGTCTTCTTTCCAGAACCATAAAGAAAGAGAGAAAGGATTCTTCATATTCTGGCATGCATAGTCAACTCTGGCAGAACTTAACCTTCCAAGAAAGCTGAACAGCTGTTTATTTCCTGTAAAGGTAACAAAGCACAACATATGTGAAAAATGACTATTTCCAAATGGTTTTCCGTTGATATTTCTTTTTCTTATTCCCACCATTACAAGACAGTTCCAGGTACGGTTAAGACACATTCTACAAGAACCTTGGCTTCCTCTATGGATTTTTGGATAAGGGTGGACTCTATAAGCATAATGGTCTCCTGTACATACTCATACAAAGAATCCTTTTCCAGGTCTAGAACAAGCTTTTGCTATGACTATTTGATCTTTTCGAATTCTGACAGCACCAAAGTCTGTGAAAGTGAAATATCATAAGCTGAAGTCCTTTTCATTCTTCCTCAACTAATGGGTTACGGATCTAATCCTCAGATCTGATTCGGCCACATACTTTAGACTTTGGATCAAACTCCCGAGCTACTCCCTCTGTCCGTAATGCCATAGTCCATCCTCAGTACCTCAGATTTCATGTACCGCCATCATACTCAGACATAGGCTCCTTCTCTTGAGTGTTTTTTCAAGTTTTAGTAAGTGAAAGTTAACTGTATTATCTAATATTCCACTTTGTTTTTCTACAACTTCCCTCTTAGCTTCCATGCTCTTTTTCTGTGTCAGAGTAGTTATTATATTTTATTATAATATATTCTTTATTTTTAACCATGCCCACAGTGGTGGTGCTGCGGTAGCATTGTCGCCTCACAGTAAGACGCTGTCCGGTTCGATTCTCAGCTAGAGCGTCTTCTGCGTAGAGACATGCATGAATGGGCGTACCTTCGTTAAAGATTGTGCATCAGGCCTGGCAAGCTGGTACGTAAAAATCAACTGCCAATCATTAGCGGACCGGAGTTCCGCTGTGGCGACCCCTAACAGGGAAAAGCCGAAAGATACAAACATATTCTTTTTTAACCATAGTTGGCAATCTTCTTTCCATACCTTCTATCCTTTCTACTGTCAGTAACAGGATAATTATTACTGTTGCTGGTAATTTCTTCTTCTTTCTTTCAAAAATATTTCTAATAAAAAAGTCTTATTCCTTTACTTTTTTCTTGTCATACCAGTCTTGAACTGTCATTGCTAACAAGCTGACAGGATTTAAAAAATGCACTTCTTGGGGGCACAAAATCTCTAACTCAGATGCCCACAAGGAGTGCGTTTACTGTCTTGGAGCAGCTCATCTCTACACCAACTGCTCTGTATGTGCTGCTTTTAACACAAGAGCATTAGCAGATAGATGCAGCAAACTTATTTTGAAGGGTCTACTTCCTCCTTCAACTACTTCTTCTTCAGGCCTCAAACCCCCAGTAAAACTTGTAAAACTCCTTCAGAGCATAAAAAGTGCTCCCCGTCTAAGTCTCCCAGGACTTCCTTGAAACCACCTCTGAAAATTGCAAAAATAAAGGCTCCGACATCCTTTGTCCTGAAGGCATGTACTTTGGATCTGGTCATTATTTCATTAAGCCTCACATCTCAGGTTTTGGATCAAAGGTTGTCAGAGCCTATATTTTTGCAATTTCTGGAGGCAGTTTCAAGGAAGTCTCCCAGGACTTCCTTGAAACCACCTCTGAAAATTGCAAAAATATAGACTCCGACATACTTTGACCCGAAGGCATGTACTTTGGATCCAAAATCTTTGGATCCAGTCATTATTTCATAAAGCCTTACAGCTCAGATTTTGGATCACAAACTCTCAGATCTGAAATCTAGTAAGTCATATGATCCAAGAGTTTGCTCCCTAGAGTTCATTTTGGATCCACTGTGCCCTAGGCTCCATCAGACCTCCCAACCGCATCAAGTACTTCAAATGAGTGGCATCCCTTCAAATTTTGCTGGCCGAGCTGGCGTCATCACGTGAGCAATGACGCCAGGTCCATCAGGGAACAGATTACGGCAGTGAGCAGGTCAGGAACAGCAGCTCTGATGAAACCTTGTGTGTGCAGGCACGGCAGCAGCAACAATTACAGCACTGAATGGGTTCCCAGACAAAAGAAAATGAAACCTGGCTGGTGGGTGTATGCAGGAATGGCAGACTGCAAGCAAGTAACACAAGTAAGCAAAGGAAACCTTGTGTGTGTGCCTTTGCAAGGAATAATCACTGGAACCACATTACAGTACCTATTATGAGTATCTTTGTGATTTTGATAGCAGTTAACCTACTAAATCATCTAGTCTGGTGGTAACATAAATTGCTTTGTTTTTGTATTTGTACATATTTATAGCATTTACGTGGCTGTTCATCTTGCTATGTTTTCAGTTCAAATGTACAGCATTTTTATCGTTTAAAAGTCAAACTGTATTTTCTTTTCTGCATACTTGTATTATAACGCATGCCAACGATACATTTTAGTGTTTTCATGATACTTTTATTTAATCTAGGACATCAGTTAGAAATACAGTCAGGGAAAGGTATATAGTGGTAAAGCAGTCTCAGCTTTGCTCTATTTCAGGTTTAATCATTCTATTCAGTCCATGCAGCAAATGAATGAACTCTCAAGCACTTAGCAAGACTGCCGGACTGACAGCCATTTAACAGGAAAGGCTACATGTTTAAATGATCCCTGGAGTTAGAGTTTGATTGTTTTGAAGTGGTTAAACCAGGAGTAACATATTTTATTTTGAACAGTTCAACTTTGCTTTCAGTACAACCTGTTCTATGTGATTAATTTCAGACAAAGTTTGCAAATACTTTTTTTTAATCTAAGCAACTTTTTCATTCAATTTTGATCTTCTTTTTTATTTATTTATTTTTTAAATAGGAGTTAGCAGCACATTGCAAAAGAACATTTAATAACAATAGCAAATTAAACCTTTGGTACAAGTGACAGCTCTGGATTTATGCTTCATATTTGTTCTGTTTCTCATAAAATCTGTGGTTTTATGGCTTTAATTCAATTAATAATGACAGGCATTTGAATTTCAGACTTCATATTCTTCATAAAATAAATAACACAAAACCTTTTATTCTATCAATTTTCTAAATTTATAAGGTCAGTATTTGAAATTTGTCCCTATTTTAGGGCTGTAAATATATTCCCTATTATTGGCTTTGTCCAGGATTTTTGTGCTAACAGGTTGACTTGAGAGCTATGGTGAACTTCTGTATTCCCCATTGTTGGTGTTGTCCAGGTTTTGTGCCGTGAGAACTGAATTCACTAAATGATAGCCATTTAAGTTCAGGAAACTGCTGATTTGGCATAGTGGTATGTTGCTCTGACTGGGTCCTGAGCCCAGCATACATTTTATTTTAGCAACTTTCCAAAATTATATAAGCAATGTTTAAAATGTGTCCCTTTTAGGGCTTTGTCTCCCCAATACAATTTGGATTTCTTGTGCTGCAAAGTTGAGAGATACAGTGGAGTATAGAGTGAATTAAACAAGTAGCTGAGAGCTTCAGGCAAAGAAGTCAGGAAGGTATATCAAAGAACCCATTTATGTTTCTTGTTTTGTGTGCAAGGGTCTATGACTATGCAGCAGCCCAAAGGTAATCTTTATCCACCACTGACCAGATGCATTTTCTTTGGATGTAGTGTAGGTTTCAAATTTTCAATATTGTTTCAATGAATGAGTTTCAAGGCAGAGAAGTTTTAATGCTATGTTTATTTTTATCGTGAGACAGTATTGCTTTGTTTAGCAGGTATCTAGTAATGTTTCATTGTGCTATAAAATGTTAAATAAAATCCAAATAATCAATGTAGAAGTAAAGCAAGAAATAGCCAGGTAATGGGACATTGGAATGGCTGCAGTGGGACTCTCTTCAGTTTGCGTTTTAAAAGTTGGTATCCTATAATTCCAGTGGGCGGGGTTACATGATTATGTATGCTAATTTTATGTTAATCTGTGTACAGATTGAGGTATGGGCTCCATTCCCCCTTTATGCAAACTCCCAAAAAGCACTCTAGGTCCCAGTCTACCACATCCTCCAAGTCCACCAGAAGTCCTTCTGAAGCAGATGTGGATATGATGATAAGAAAGTTCTTCAGAGCTCAGATCCACAAGGAGGTCATTTTGGGTCCGTCCCCTATTAGATCTGTAAGTCTTCAGGCCACTACTCACATAGTACTATCTCTTTCTGTGATCCATCCTTCAATTTCAGAGCCCCAAGATCTAACAGCTTCAGGAGGTCTGGAGTCAGATCCAAAGAAAATCACTTCCTCGACTCCAACAGCATCCCTGACCAGGTTCGCTCCTATTCCTTCAGATCGAAACACATCCTGTAGCTGAAACAATGTCAGATCTGTGAGCCAGGATCTACTCCACTATTATCAGATCCATCACTGCCCCTTGAAGCCTCGGCACAGGACAGGTCAGGTCCGGTTCCCTCCTCCAGGCACAGATCCAGTAAGAGTCGTGATCTTCCTGTACTGGAGGTCTCGGCTATGGTGCGGGTGGCCATGGCTTCTCTGGGATCATCTTCCTTCAAGGTTGTGGAAAGGGCTTTTTCTCTTTCTAGAGAGCTGGTCTCTTATCTCTCAGATCCACTTCCTACTCCCTTTTCAGTTCTGTGCTCTGAGTCCACCAGGCCCATTCCACAGGGACAGGTAGTTCTAGCTAGCTTCCTGTCAGTCCCCCATAGGGGAACTCCCCTTCTTCTGATACCTCCTCTGAACATCTCCCTGAGGAGGTCCATTGGAAGAGAACATGCAAGAGGAAGTACATAGATTCCCTGTTGGAATCTCTCACTGAAGATACTGATTTCGAGGAAGGAGAAGGGTCCCCTAGATCACCACCTGGTGATGGCTGCTTAGGAGACATGTTAGAGATCCTTAGACAGAAAGGTAGTTAGTCTTCCAATAATCCTTCTCCAGAGGTTCTGGCAGATCTACGTCTTGGGTGACACCCCCCCCAGAAGATGAGCTCATTGGTTTAGTCTGTTGCCAAGCATGGAAGGAGCCAGATTCCACTGAGCCTATACTGTGCCAGTCTGATAAATTTCTAGCCGCCCCTAAAGATAAATACTACTGGAGAAAAGGACTGTCACTAGATGCTATGGTTGTGGCAGTGGCTACTAAAAAAGAGCAAAACAGAGCTCATCTGTCCACCCGCCAAACAAAGAGTCTAGGGTGCTGGACAGATTTTGAAAGCAAGTCTTTGTCTTGCTGACATTTGCTCTGAAGTCCCTTAACTATTTGGCATATTTTACAAGACAGCAGAGAGATTTGAACAAAGAAATGTCAATTTTCTCTCTCTCTCTCTCAAATCCATGCCTGCAGAAGATTTCAAAAGATCATCTTCTCAGCTGGCCACTGTTATATCAATTTCCAATGTGTCCGGGAGGTTAACCTCATGCAACTTGAAGGAACCTAATGGGTGTCTGGTTTAGGCATTACCATAAGGAGACATGCCTGGATGCAACTATGCGACTTTGTGGAGCCTTTCAAGACGTCTTTCATCAATGATCCCTTTAATGGAACATCTTGATTGGTCCATCTGTGAAAGAAATGCTTACCTGCAATGAACAAGAAGCAAAGACCCTTTCTGCTATGGGAATCACATTTTCCACCCCTCAATGAAAATTCTCCAGAAATGAAACAGGTGGTAAGAAAATGTGTTTTTGCAAATCTCAAGGACCTTTCCATGATCTGCACAGAGACAGCTCCTTTGGAAGCAGAGGAGGTAGTTCTAATGGTAGACGTCACCCTAGAGGCAGAGGAGGCCCACAAAATCAGGGTTTCTATGCCTGTTTTTTCAGATAGACCATATCAGTGCACTTGAATTGCTGCCTGACTGCACTCCTCTGGAGGCAGTCGGGTGACAATTGTCTTTGCATCCAGATGCCCGAACTACTGTAACAAAAGATACTTGGTTGTTAAAAATCATATCCGGTGGTTATTTCATACCATCTTACCACCCCCAAATCTACAAAAGAAAAAAGATTCTCGATGTTCCACCCAGTCAGAGAAAGGCAGCAACCCAAGAAATTCAAAAGCTGCTAGACAAAAGAATCATCCAGGAGGTCCCACCAGACCAAATAAGAATCAGAACTTACTCACTTTTCTTTTTAGTGCCCAAAAAGACAGGGGACCTGAGACCAATTTTGTATCTGAGCAGTCTGAATCAGTACATGAAAAAGTCAAAGTTCTGAATGGTCACGGTCCAGTCCATTCTCCCATTTCTTTGCAAGGAGGTTTGGATGTGCTGTATAGATCTTCAGGATGCGTGCTTTCATATCAAAACAAACAGGCACTCCCAAAGATATCTATTCTTTCAGCTGGGAGACATTCATTAGCAGTTCAGAGCTTTGCCCTTTGGGCTCCCCACAGCTCCCAGAGTGTTTACCAAACGTATGGCTGTGGTGGCAGCTCATTTGAGACTAAAAGGATTCCGAGTGTTTCCATATCTAGAATATTGGCTCCTCAATGTCCCCTCTATGCATCTCCTTTGGCAATCCAGGAAGGATGTGCTCCAAATATATCATTCACTGGGAATAACAATCAATTATGCCAAGTCATGTCTAATAGCAGTACACAGCTTGAAATTTATTGGCACACATCTGAACACAACAACGCAAATTGCATCTTTACCAACTCATCGCATAGACACACTCAGATCTGAGGTTCATCCGATTCTTTCCCATCCATCTTCTCCAGCCAGATTCATTCTTCAAGCACTGGAGTCTATGGCAGCAGCAATAGTACTGCTTCCTTTAGCATGTTACTATATGCATGTTCTTTAATGGAATGCTGTTGTTCAATGGTGTATTCTTCGACGTACCCTATCTTTTCCAAGTCAAGCTAACACCGATTTGCAAACACCACATTAATTTCTGGATCCAGTCAGACAACATTTATCTAGACCAATATGCCACAAAATTTAAAACATTTTGGATCTTTGTATGGAAGTGCTTACATAGGTGTTTTATACCCCAAACAGACTTGAAAGAATTTTTCCTCAGGTAGACAGCAAATGAAAGAGGTAACTGAGAGCATATTTCTCCTGGGAGTATAATGAGGTTTTAGACTTTAAAAATTCCTTGCAGACTGCTCTGTTGGAGATGCTGGGTGAGCAAGTTGAAATAACTAGGGAAATTATGTTTTTGAGTTATGATACAAACTCGGAATTGCCTAGACATAGTAAAGCTTTGCTGAGTCTAATTATGATGGCTGCCAAAAAAGCAATTACTAGAAAATAGAACTCAAAGTCTAAACCAACTTTACTAGAAGTAGTGAAGATAGTAACACAGTTAAAAGAACTTGAGCTGGGATCTTTAGAAAAGGGTAGGATCAAATTACATAGGAAACATGGGAACTGTGGGATCAATACGTGCAGAGGAGGAATGAGGTTTAAAAGAAGGCAGGATTTGAATGAGCTATGTAATGGTTGATTAACAATGACTGGATATGTTAAAAGTGATGTATAATGTTTGCAGCTACAGTTGTGTTGGTGCGGTTTGGAATGTATAATGTTTACAACTGAGATTGTGTCGCTATGGTTTATTGTCATTTATATAAGTGTAACATGGCCTATGTCATACATGATAATTTAAAGATGTTTCTTGCTAAAAAAAAATATATATATATATATATATATATATATATATATATATATATATATATATATATATATATATATATATATAGAGGCTGGCCCTTTGTTTTACCACTCCCATTGGCCACAGTCACTACGGACACCTCCCAGTTGGGGTGGAGGGCATTACTTGGTAGAATGGTCCCAAGGCACGTGGTCCCCTTAAGAGACCAATTCACATATCGATGTCCTGGAAATGAGAGTAGTCTTATTAGCATTGCATGCATTTCAAAATGGTCTTCTTCTAGGGACTGTTGTGATTCATACCAACAACATGTTTGTAGTCTGGTACATGAACAAATAAGGGGAGCTTAGTCTTACCTTCACTGAAGAGAGGCTATGAGAGTGTGGCAGTGGGCAATCTCCACCAACCGCTTTCTAGTTGCAATGCACATTCCTGGGAAAAAACAACGGATAAACTAAGCAGGTTCATGCTGATGCCTCACAAGTGGTCTCTCAAACAATCAGTGGTGGAAGAAGTTTTCCATCTTCAGGGCCAACCTTGCTGTGACCTCTTTGCATCTCCTCCACAACAAGTGCATTAGATATTTTGACCTGATCCTGCCTCAGGGGGAGACACCAAGAGATGCTGTAGTCCACATTTGTCCATCCGGTCTCCTTTATGCTTATCCCCCACTTCTTTTGATTCCTAAATTCTTACAGAAAGCAATCTGGTTGAAGAGCTCAGTCATCATCATTGCCCCCTACTGTCCTTGATGAGTGTAGTTCCCCTTCCTTTGGTCTTACCTTGTTTATCCTCCCTGGATATTGGACCCAACTCCAGATCTCATCTCACACCTCTCAGGGATGAGTCAACCCAATATTCTAGCCCTCAAACTAACCACATGGTTTCTCCAGTTCCAATAATAGCTAGACACCCCAGGCTTTCTTCTCCAGTACATACCATTCTATTATCCTCACAAAAAGACAAAACAGAACATGCTGGAGGGATAGATTCCTGTCCCAGAGACATCCCATACTCTTGAACAGACTACCTAGCTATGTCAAACAAAGCTCCTCATTAGCACTCTTCAAGAAAAATCTTGATGATTGGATGGGAAATAGGAAACTCACCCCAGGGATCACTTCTGTGGCTCTGCTCAACAGGGTCACAGGAAAATAATTTTCTTGGTTGGCGAAAGCCAGGGTACCTTTTTGGCTAGGCTTATATAGGCCCTAGGGCTAATAACCTAGTACCTACCTATGAACCTAAGACTCCACCAAAAACATTTACAAGAGCAAGTGGAGAAGATTTTTCTTGTTCTTGATTTTCTGGCTACACATTTCAAAGAAGGAGCTAGTTATTCTACGAATAAACTACAACTGGAAGCCATTTCAAGTTTCACATAGGAGATAAAAATTATTCTTTGGCCTCGTCTGAGTTATGTAAAGATTTTATGAAAGGCACTTTTCTCCTTAGACCTCCAGTAAAGGATTCTTCACCTCCCTGTGATCTAACTATGTGCTACAAAGTCTGAATCAGAAACAATTTGAACCTTCAGCAAAAAATTATTTAAAATTCCTAAAATTAAAGACCTTTTAGTAGCTATCACTTCTGCAAAAAGAATTTCTGAACTCCAGGCTCTTTTATCAAGGACTCCATACATTATTTAGAAGTTCATGAAAAAAACTTCTTTTTTACCTAAAGTGGCTTCATTTACCGGTTTACTTTCCCATTTTTTCAAAAGAAGAATACATGCTGCATCTCCTGGATGTGCACAGGCATTTACAGTTTTATCTACACAGAATGAGGCAATTTAGAAAATCAGATCAGCTATTTGTATCCTTCTCATGAAATTAACTAGGTTATCCATTTTTCTAAAGTTACATTGGCTAAATAGATAACTGGTTGCATTTCTTGGATCTATTCTCAACAAGGCATTTATCTACCAAGACCGCCTAAAGCACCCCCAACTAGATTCATGGCCAGTTTGTCTGCCTTTTAGTCAAGAATTTCTATTGATGATATTTGTGCCACAGTCACATGATCCAGTGCTCATATCTTTGTTACTCATTACAAATTGGACTTATTTTCAAGAAGTAGTGCTGAGCTGCTTTTGGTTAATTGGTTCTCCAGAATATCCTTCCATTATGGTCACCCACGATTAAAGTAACTGGAGATTCTGTACCATTCATTGAGGAAGGATGAAAAGGACATCAGATTTAAAAATTATGTACTCACTATAACTAGGCATCTGTGCTGTGCATTTTCATTCTTCCTCAGCTTCCCCCTATCCATCCCCCTTCCTAAAATCTTCTAGAGGAACCTGTTGGATTACTTATTGGAACTTATAATTCCATGTTTGAGCCCTATTCTTTGAGCTATCTTTCTTTATCTAATTTATGGGGATTTTATGGTAGCAGGCTCAATTTGAGGTGTTGAGGATGGACTAGGGCATTATGGGTAGAGGGAGGAGCTTGAGAGTTGGAGCCAAAGTCTAAAGTATACTGCCGAGTCAGATCCGAGGATTCGATCTGTAACTTATTAGTTGAGGAAGAATGAAAATGGTAATAGCAGGCAATGGTGAAATCAGTGTTGGTGAATTAATCTTTCACAGAAATAATACCGAAAATGTGTTGCTCTGTCAGTCTTGAAGAAAAGGAATGGTTTATACTCAGTAGCACTTCACTGAATGTTTGTTCATTTGTCATGTCACTGATGGATTTGTTTATGACCAGTCATCCAAATGCTCACCGGTGTCATTACTGAGGATTTTGTTTACAGTATAGCAGTCATTGTAAAAACAGAGGGTTTGCAAATCATGCAAAACAAAATTCATTATAGAGACTGGATGGGAAGCTGGGACCATCAATAATAATACCCCCAACCATAGTAGTTTCAATTGAATTTCACTGAAAGAGTTTGTTTGGGTTACAGAAATTGAACTATACAGACCCAGTGCAGGTCAAAGACTTTTACAAAGATGATAACAAATTATGTTCTGTAATTGTAATTTGCATCATATCATAGTGGAAAACCTGTCATTCATGACTGATATGAAGCTTTCTCTCATTCATGGCCCCCATGCTTGTACATAATTACTGTGCAGCATGGTCTAAAGAACTGAACTGAAAAGTTTCATTTTGTGATTGATTATATCCATATATGCTCATATAAATTTAGTTTAAACGTAGTTTTGCAAGTGTGTTTTACTTTCTGTACACTCGTAGACTGTTTTATATACAGTGTTACTCCCTTGTTTGTTTTTATTTTGCATTCTGCACATCTCATAGTGAGAAGAGGTTGTGAGGGAATACAGGGCCTTAAATATGAAATATATTTCCAAACACGTACAAGATGTTTTCCCTTTCCACTTCCCCTAGTGTTATGTATCGCATCTCCATTTACAATGTAGTTATCTGTCATGGTCCTCTAGGTTCAAACAAATGTTTTGAGTGAAAATCGCAGTCTGCATTAAGGCATCTAGGTAATGAAAATAGAAAAACTGCTTGGTGACTCTAAATTAGCTTCAAGAAACAACGTTTCTCCAAGTTCCTATTGCCTATGGCATACGCTGCTCAGAGGCTGGCTGTGTGTGCCGATTAAGCCCATGTCCAACGGAATTAATGGACATGTTGCACCACCTCAGAAAATCAAATCCCATCGAACTACGCCGAGGGACATGGGAGTAAATAGGTTTGGTATTGTATCTTCTGTGTCACTGTTAGACAGAGGCACAGTATACTAAAACTGAAAAATGGCATAGCAAAATTAATTTAATGATATGGATTATGTGTAAGCCAATAACTGACCAGTCGTTGGTTCATATATATGCACCCACATTTAGAGTGAGTAATTCATCTTCCAGACCACTGTTTGTAAACGTTTATCTCCCATGCCCCTGCTAACAAGTACTAAGGGTACCAGAACTTGTCAGAGATTTGGGATGCATGGCTAAGATTAAAAACGCTCCAGTGGTTGCTAGACTAGTACACACTTATGAACATATGAATACAACAGTAGATTGATGCCTACGCTGAGAACTGCTCATACACTGATCAAGTTGTTAATCTTTATACATGCAGAGAGACATAAAGAAGTAAACAAAGTGAATTTAGCATCTATCTCCTTGGTTAGTTATACAGCAATCTGTATTGGTTTCTGTGCTTGGAACTCTAGCATTATACATTAAAGTACAACCACTGCACCAAAAAGTTGTGTAGTTATTAATTGAAATGAAGTAAGGCATAATAGACATGCACTATTTGTGGGCTAACCTCAGAGAACAAAATGTTACTTGCATTGAATCACACACTGTGTACATACAGCTGAAGAATTAAATGTATGACATTCAGATATGCAGAGTTTTACAGTCAGTGTTAAGATTTAAAAATTCATAGCAGCACTCAAGTAAAGTCCAATTAAGGTAAACATAGAGCATAAATCAAAATCAACCAAACTAATACACCATGCAGTATACATCAGTGAAAATGCATTTGTACATATAGCATGTAAATTAAGATTGGTATAATAAGCAGTGTTCCAGTTTGGTTAACTTTACTTTGATTTGTACTGTTAAGAATTAGATAGTATAAATAATTCTGACATTAACAACTGGAATACTTCACTGGTAACATGCACTTTTGTGTTTTGTAGGATGCAGAACACCTCTGGTCGAAATGGATTACTTTTCTTTCTTTTCGACGTGCACTAATCTTACATCTTCAGAAAAATACTGATATTCCAATCCACACTGAGTTTCAAAACTTTCTCTGTTCAAGCTGGCAGTCATTCCTGAAGACAAACTCTCCATACTTTGTAATGGTGTCAGAAAAAGGACTGCAGATGGATAAAGAATGTCTTTCTATAGCCTACTTCCACATTTTCATTAGTCATCTGCTTGGGAAAGGAGTTAATGTCGCACTAACATCAGGACAGACATTCGATGCTCTCAGAATCTATGGGTATTATATTCAGAGTGACTACAATATAAGAAGCTTGATTGAAAAGGTATGTTTCAGCAGCAGTTTTTAACACACTGGTAAACTGTATTCATCAATAATTTAATTTGTTCTTGTGGGCATATTCAGTATGTTCTGAGAATGTAAAAGAAGCTAGTAATATTTTTAATTGTTCTTATTAGCAGAGGATTAAAAGCATGTCTCTAAATATATTTGCAAATCTAATTTCTCTGTCCCTGCAGTTGTTAAGATAAATGTAATAGTTAAAAATAGATATGAGAAGACTCTTGCGTTTCTCCATTTTGCATTGTTTGTCCAGGACAGCAGTGCAAGGTTTACATTACTAGGGAAAGAAAACAGATTGCAGTCCATCTATATGGATAGTTGTTAAACAACACTGGTATTTTTCATTTTTCATTTATATTCATTCATTAAGCTAGAAAGCTCCACTAGGTGTAAGTGCCTCCTTCTCTTACAATCTGGATATATCTTTAAGATTTATTAACCTGCTTATAATCATATATTATGAAAATGAAGACACCAGTATCAAGTCACAGAATATAGGATGAAGTTGTTTCACAGCTCATAGTCTTAATTCTGTGTTGAACTTATTTTCTAATGCATTTCTTCAGAGATGTGCTAATGCATTGGTAGAGGATGCCGTCCACACCAGGTGCAGACAGTAAGGGGGGGGGGGAAGAAACCATGCCTTTTAAAAGCTTTTTTATGTTTTAAATGCTAAAAACTTAAGCTAAGGACATTCTTCTTTAAGAACGCCCTCTGTCCATGCATCCCATGCATGCATCACTTGTTGCATATTTCTTTTCCTTGGTCCATGCATACTTTAAATACGTGACATTCATGTGTGTGTTTTCCATGTTCTGTACACAATTTAAATACAAGATGTTATTTTGTGTGTATGTGTGTGTGTGTGTGTGTGGGGGGTGTTAGCATACCTCTCAAATCTGGACAAAGCCTAAAATAATGTGGGGACAAGAGCCCAAAAATAGGGAGACATTTTAACTATTGCTCTTATAAACTTAAACAGTTGCTAGAATGTTAGCATGCATTTTTCTGAACAATATGAAGTCTGAAACTCAAATGTATACCATTATTTAGAAACTTCAGTCCTCATTGATTTAGCTGAAAACCACAAATTTTATGAGGAACTGAGGCAAAACTCTGGATCGTTGAGAGCCATGCAAGTTAGTAAATTTCCACTGGCTCAAACCCTGTACCTTCATTACAGGAACAAGAGCCTAAGTCCTGTACTGCAACTACCAGGAGTTTTGGTTCATTTTCAAGTAACTGAGTTTCAGTGCATTTGCAAGGAATTGTAAGCTTCAGTGTATTTTCAAGGAATTATGAGCTTGAAGGGAAGAGAAATTTACTGCTGCTCGTGCTAAGTCTATTTTTAATGTGCATGCTTATGTCTGGAAAAGTGTCATAGCACAACAGGTAGTATATTTGCTTTTGATACAGCAGGCTGTGGGTTCTACTCTCATAACATGCAGATGGATTGCCAATACTGTGTTGTACTTCGAGGGCTGGGGGGGCGGGGGGTTGCAGTCCTAATTGTGTGCTGAAGGGGGAGGGGGGTTGCAGTCCTGCGTGTGTCCTCCTTTGAATGAGATGCCTAGTAACTATGAATCTGTTGTCAGTTTGCCATCAGTTCCCAATTGCAATATTAGCAGCTTACCATTTTTTTATGTAACATAGGCAATTTATTCCTCAAGGGCAACAGGCACTGAATATAAAATAGTTTGCTAATAGCAACCTCTTCATTAGTTACAGATCTCTTTAATGTAGAATTATTCAGACGTCTTTTACTTCTGCAGAAATTGTGTATTGACTGGTATTGGAGGATGTAATGACATATGTTTGAGTGTCCTTTTATGGTTGAAATTTTCTGAAATGGGCCATTTTGCCATTATTGGGTCATCAGTTTTATTTCATTGCTTACTGGAAAAATGTTCAAAACTACAAACTTAAAACACACTCTAACAAGTGGTGCTGTATTATACAAATAATATAATTTAACACAGTCAGTAAGGTGAATTGAAGAGCACATGCATGTAAACATGGCCCTGAAAATATGTGCAAGGGGTCTTTGGTTTGAAAACAGCCCATAGGTAAACTTTATCTGCCACTGGCCAGATGCATTTTCTTTGAATGTGGGTTTCAATGCCATTTCAATGAATGTGAGTTTCAAGGGCAGAGAAAATTACTGTTGATGGTAATCTGTTTTTATTGTGACACTGTGTTGTTTTGTTTAGCAAATGTCTATCACAGGTTGCACTATAAACTTTGAAATAAAAGTTTTAGATTAACTCCAAGTATTTGTAATCATTGTAAAACTAAAGAAGTTAATATGCACACACTGAGAGGTTTGAACAATGTTTATGGTAACTGAGGAGAATACGTAATGGGACACGTGTGTGTGTGTGTGTGTGTGTGTGTGTGTGTGTGTGTGTGTGTGTGTGTGTGTGTGTGTGTGTGTGTGTGCGCGTGTCTGTGTGTGTGTGCATGTGTGTGTGTGTGTGTATGTGTGTGTGTGTGTGTGTGTGTGTGTGTGTGTGTGTGTGTGTGTGTGTGTGTGTGTGTGTGTGTGTGTGTGTGTGTGTGTGTGTGTGTGTGTGTGTGTGTGTGTGTGTGTGTGTGTGTGTGGGCACTTGTGTGCATTTGTTTAAATATTTTGAAACTGGATATTCATGTCTTCTCCCCTTTTCTTGTTTTGGTGTGGTGGGGGTAGCTGGCTGGGCTGTGGGTTAAAGTAATTTCCCCTTTCATTTGCTCAGCTTAAATTCTGCCATTAAGGCTGGCAAGTGAGTACGTTACTAAATTGGAATATTTGTATTCAGTTTTCTGGGGTGGGGGTAGCCAGTTGTGCTGTGGATGAATGTAACTTGTCCTTTTCACTCAATCGGTATACATTCCATCCTAAAGGTGCATCTATGTGAATAAATCTTAAATAGTGATGATCCTTATAAGATAGTTGTCTCTTGAAACACTTTTTATTTTTATATATGAAGAATGGCTTATCCCTTACCATATTACCTATAGAGCTATCAATTAATAAAATGGACCAATTAGATCTAATAACTCTACATATAATTTCCACATCACTTGTATAGTGCACCATCACAGGTACAGTGCTCTGACATATCATTTCTGGTCTCAAAGGCTGTGTTTGAGCATCATAATCCCTAGACTCAGCAAGGGAAAAATATGGTCTTGCTCTCCCAGTCCTTGAGGTTACAGACTCCTTACCCACCTGTTCAATCTCCCTGAAATTATATCCTCTCTCTCTAAACTCAGCAGTTAGACTGGATAAGTCACTGAAAATCCCACTGTACAGGTTGTTCATTTTGGACATTCATAGGGTTTAGCCCCTCAAAATATTCTTATAAATGTAGGCAGGATGCACACTCTGCCTTTGTAACACATTATTACGCCTACAAGGCTCTCATCCTTGACAACATAAACATCAAGGAAAGCAACAGACTCAAGAGAATAATGGCTCATAAATCTAAAAAAAGAAGAGTCTGTCTTTTATACCAGCCCAGTCATTAGACTTTACTGACATTGTATTAGATCTAAGACTTTTTTCCCAAAATGCCATGCTTAAAATGATTTTTCCTGCTAGACCTAGTCGCTCCATATTTAGGAAACCAAGTGTTTTTAAACCCACTCTGCACTCGACATTGGAAACATTTTGTAGGAAGTACAAAATAGATTTATTTAAAATTTTTTCTAAGGGCATTAAACCAGGAACAGTTTTCATAACTTGAGTAAGGATGAGAGTAATGCACTATCCGAGTTACGCAAAGATAAAGAGATGGTCATTAAAGCAGCCGATAAAGGAGGCTGTTGTAGTGATGGACTACTCCTACTACAGAGAGACTGTTGAGAGCATGTTATCTGATAGGGCACTGTATGAAATGATAATGGATGACTAGGTCACATTATTGAAAGGCTCTGTGTGTGCTCTTATACATGATTATGTGCACAATCAGCTTATAACTTTGGATTTAGCACGCTATTTAAATGTTGAACATCCGATTGTTCCAGTTTTCCAAGGTTTACCTAAAATACACAAGAACTTGAGCCATCCTCCTTTTAGACTGATTGTATCAGGCAGAGGATGGCTCACCGAGCCATTCTTCTTGTATGTTGAGAAACATTTAAGGCCAATTTTAAATTAAGTACCTACTTACTTGTTCTCAGAGACACTAAGCAATTTCACATGATTTGCATGGTTTTGAGTGCTTTTGGTTCATTAAAAGACTGTTACTTAGTTACTATGGATGTGGAATCACTTTTTACAGTGATTCCAATCTCGAAGGTGTTGAGATGGTTAAAGATTTTTTGAATCAATACAGCACTTTTAGTATGCAGCAAATTGATCTGCTGTGTTTGTTTTTAGAAGTTGTTCTAGACTATAATGTTTTTATGTTTGAAGATTCCATATATTTACAAAAGACCGGCATAGCTATGGGCATGTCCTGTGCCAATAGCTACGCTAACATGGTATTCACCTCATGGGAAGAGAAAAATGGAGTCCGAATGGAGAGATGAAAAGTCAGCAAGCAAAGGAGAGTTGTAGTGCTGAAATTGAATTCATCCTCAAGTCTCAATGAGTACCTTCACGAAGTGGACCCTGTTTTTCACAAAATTTCACCAAGGCAACACTGATATATAGACTGTATTTATATAGCATATATCATGGACAGAAGTAAATTAAAAACAAAAAAAAAAGATATCTGGGTGCACAGCACCCAGGATAAAAAAGTGCCCAATTCTTTTAGGTGCACTGGTGCCCAGGGGTGGATGCCACCCTTGTTGTAGAAGGAAGTAGCAATCCACAAAAATCACAAAAACTGATATGCCAAAGAAGAGCCATAAAAACAATTGAGTGGACTATTGAGGATAAGAAAGAAATTATGTAGTGTTACTATTATGCAAAACGCCCAGAATTTCCAGGCAGAGGATATACAAAAAAAGATTAACAGATAAATTAGAGAAAAGAAAAATACTTCCACAGGAAAGACTGTCAGAAGCTTCAAATGAAAATCTGCATTCATTAATACAACAGATTTTTGAAAAACAATGTATAGATCAAGAAGCTTTGATCTGTTTGGAAAAAGAAGCATCTGAGGAAATGTGATAAAGTAAACAACAAAATCTAGATATTTTTGAAAAATATAAAAAAGAAATATGGACATGGGAAAGAAAGAGAGATTTAATATGGTGCAATATTTATGCAAAGGAGAAAGCCAAATTAATCAATATAAAGAAGGCAGCTCCAAAGATATTCAAAGAGAAATACATGCAAAGGCGTCCAGATATGGAAAATTTCACAATAAAAAAATAATATCACAAAGATGGAATGTAGAAAAGAAGATTAGTAAAGTAGAAGTTAAAAAAATAAGTTATGCAGTGCTTGCAAAGTGAAGGATTTAATGCAGAAGGTCTAACACAGATTACATTACAGCATGATGAAGTGAGTCCCCAAAGTAAAGAGAAGCAGGAAGATCATGAGACATCTGAAGAAGAAATATGGACATAGGAAAGAAAAAGAGATTTAATATGGTGTAATATTTATACAAAGGAGAAAGCAAAACTAACCAACACAAAAAGAGCAGCACCAAAGATATCTGAATAGAAATACAGGCAAAGGAATATGGGTATGGAAAACGTTACAATACAAAACATCAGAAGACTAAGAAGAAAAGTAGAAAAGGAGACTAGTAATGGAAAAGTTAAAGAAATAGAATCTGAGGTTATGCAGTACCTGCAAAGTGAAGGATTTAGTGTAGAAAATCTAATGCAGAAAGCACCACAACAGGATAGAGTAATGAATATCCAAATTAAGAGTTAACCAGTGGAACAGGAAGAAATTGGTCCGGTGCCATATCAAGATATTTTGGAGCCTTCCACAGGAAACCAGCATAAAAGTTCACTTGAAGCTAGACAGCAAGGGAAGGAACAGGAAACTGTGGAAACTCTGATGCAGTCAATGTTGAGGAGTGTTAGGCCAGTGAGTTACCATATGACACAGCAATGGATGGTACAGGATGAAATTGAAGAAAAGATGCCACAGGAAGATGCTATAGAATTTTCTATAGAATGCCCGCAGGAAATGGAAAACAAGGGATATGCCCTCAGTTTGGAAGAAAATGAGCTAAGAGAAGAGTTGCTTGATTTAATAGATATAGATAGATATATTAAGATCAATGAAATAAATAGACTGCAGAAGGTGAATAAAATCCCAAAAATCAGACGTCTGATAAAACAAATGAACACAGTAATTAGGCCTGTCTATATTCATGCGAAATAAGAGAAATAAACAGGATATATTACTGTGCAGCTAAATTAATAGCTGATAAAGTTCTACCATTCTACCACAAGAACACAGGGTACTGAGGGAAAGGAAGGGGAGAAATCAAATACCATCATGTAAGTATCAAATAGAGAAAACTATAAAGCAATTAAGACAAGAAGTGTCACTGTTAGAAGACTATAGAAGAGGGAATAGATCAACAAAAATACTAACAAAGATAGATGTGATAAAAGCAATGTACAATATTAGAACAGGCCAGGATCTATCATGCACTATCGCAAATAACAAATAAAAAATTTCAGCACAGGCGGAAAAACTTAGAAGATACACAGATAAATATAAAGGAAAAGTACAAAATAAGCAATTTATTGATGACCCAAAAAAGTTTTATAGAGAATTGGGAAATAAGGTAAAAGGAATTGAAAGGCCGCCAAAAAAGAAGAAATAGATGCATTTTGGAGAAGTATCCATGAAGATCCTGTGGAACATAACAAAGATGCTAACTGGATAAAATAAATAAAAGAAAGAATAAGAGGTTTAAAGGTGCAGGATATGAAATGGGATGAAGTAACAGCCAGATAGATTGAAACAAAGTTAAGAAAAGCCTCTAACTGAAAAACCCCAGGGCCAGATGCAGTACCTGACTTTTGGTTAAAAGTACTAATATCCTTGCAGAAGATTT
Organism: Protopterus annectens; assembly: GCF_019279795.1. NCBI lineage: Eukaryota > Metazoa > Chordata > Ceratodontiformes > Protopteridae > Protopterus > Protopterus annectens. The sequence goes on from NC_056729.1 coordinate 947,631,475, forward strand.
AGCCATGAGTAAGAACTATTTATATGCACAAACAGACACCACCCTGGCTAACAACAGGTAAAACAATGCTCCTACTTAAGAGTGAACGTGCAAGCTACCCCAAAAATTATAGACCAATAACTTGCCTTCCGACGACGTATAAACTATACACGGGAATGGATGCTGACAAGAGTTTATAGTTATTTCAAAGAAAATTCAATTATGGCAGTAGAGCAAAAGGGCAATAAAAGAAAGTCATATGGAACAAAGGATCATTTGTTGTTAAATAAAGTCATAGTGGAGGACTGTAAAAAGGGGAAGAATCTACATATGGCATGGATTGACTACAAAAAAGCATTTGATAGTATCCCACATTCACGGATAAAAGAATGCTTAAAAATTTACAAGATACACCCTACACTGATCGACTATATTACAGTGACCATGAAATAGTGGCAGACCACTTTACAATTAAGGCATGATAAAGAACAAATTATTATCCCAGGGATAAATATTTCAAATGAGGATATTCCAGGGTGACTTTCTGTCACCGTTGCTATTCTGCCTTGCCCTTAACCCATTAAGCTGTCTACTTAACAGTTTAGGCCATGGCTATAATTTTTCTCCTAGAAAACTACAAAGTCTGAAGACTTCTCATCTCCTCTCTGTCAATGATTTAAAACTGTATAGCTCATCAGATGAGGAACTGAAAGCACAGCTGCAGGTTGTCAACACTTTTTCAAATGATATTAGAATGCCATTTGGCCTTGGTAAATGTGCAAAAGCAACCTTTAAAGCAGGAAAACTGCAGCATCAGGAAAACATCAGTTTGGGACAAGAATGAGAACTTGAGCAAGAGGGAGTGTATATATACTTGGGAATTGATAAAGGGTCAGCAATAAAACATGAACAAATGCAAATAAAACCTAGTAAGGAATACTTTAGAAGTCTTAAGTTAATCTTGAAAGCAATGTTAATGTCTAGGAACAAAATCCAAGCTGTAAACCAGTTTGCTCTTCCTGTCCTAACTTACAGTTTTGGCGTGATTGATTGGCCCCAAAAATGTGTTGGATAAATTAGATATTAAAACAAGAAGCATGCTTCATGCTCACCAAATTATCTATAAAAATCAGTGCATACCAAGATTATATATTCCCTGTTCTGAAATAGGGATGGTCCTCCTTGCAATTGATTACATGTATAGAGCTGCAGTCATGGAACTCCACACATATCTGCTGACCACACAAGATCCAAATGTAGGGAAAGTTTTAAAACATGAAGCGAATAAATCTAAGATGACTTCTCTGCTTAACCTAGCAGAAACATATCGGCATCAAGCAAGAATGGAAATCAGACCAGAAATAGATAAAAATCAGGCAGCAATTGAATGTGCCAAAAAAACAAAAGAAAGAATATAAGGTAAAGGACCAGATGAAAAGGCAAGAAATGTGGAAAATGCATAAATCTAGTTACAAGTGTACAAAACTTCTGGAAGAGCCTCATGTTGATCAGGAACGAATGCAGGAATGGTTAAGGAGAGGTGAAAGGCTAATATTGGTGGCCCAAGATAGTGGGCTATGTGCATGCTGGTTTACAAAGTCCATTGAACATATGGGAGAAACAGACAAATGTAGGTTTTGTAAAACTGAATTGGAAACAGTCACACACCTCATTTCTGGTTGTGACATACTAATGGCAGAAGGACTGTGTACTGAAAGGCATAATAATGTGGCGAGACTGTTGCGCTGGGGATTGTGCAAACATTATGGTATTGAAGTGTCTGAAAAACACTGGAAACATGAGCCACAAAGCATCATAGAAAATGATGAAGTCTACATCACATGGGATCACCTATTACCAACAGTTCAAAAGATAGATGCTAGAAAACTGGATATAGTGGTCCAAGAAAAGAAGACAAAAATAGCATTGATCATTGAAATCACCACACCCAGTGACTACAGTGTCCTGCGTACAGAGAGACACAAAGTCATAAACTATTAGGATTTGCAAGCAGAAACAAGAGCAATGTAGAAGAAAGATACCCAGGTAGTTCCAATAGTAGTAGGAGCAACGGGTCTTAAAAAAAGAGTCTACAATCTTATTTAGATATGCTATCAATACATGTAACTCTGTACAAACTGTAGGAGTCATTACTGGGCATGTTGTGGGTGCTGTTTAGAGCACTTTTGGCTGACATCAAAGAGTGAAACAATACTAATTTCATGAACTTTAATTGTACTTTGACTTAGGAATGGGGTCTATTCCCATTGTGGTATTAGAAACCCATAAGATTTGGAGAAATTAAAAAAAGGAAGAGAAATGCGTATATCAAGTCAATGAATTTGTGCAACATATGTTTTATAGGAGATTTTTTTGATGATATTTGTTTGGTGTGGAAAGGGTCCCTGGCACAATTGAAAGAATTTACAGAATATTTGCATACGACCACTTCTTTTTTGAGCTTTATGAGCCATTATTCTCTTGAGTCTGTTGCTTTCCTTGATAGTTATGTTGTCAAGGATGAGAATAGCTTTATTAATACACGGCTACACAGAAAGCCTTGTAGGCATAATAATGTGTTACAAAGGCAGAGTGTGCATCCTGCCTACATTTATAAGAATATTTCGAGGGGTTAAACCCTACGAATGTCCAAAATGAACAACCTGGACAGTGGGATTTTCAGTGACTTATCCAGTCTAACTGCTGAGTTTAGAGAGAGAGGATATAACTCCAGAGTAATTAAACAGGCATGTAAGAAGGCCATAGCCTCAAGGACTGCGAGAGGAAGTCCATATTTTTCCCTTGCTGCGTCTAGGGATTATGATGCCCAAACACAGCCCGAGAGACCAGAGATGATACATCAGAGCACTGTACCTGTTATGGTGCACTATACAAGTGATGTGGAAATTATACATAGAGCTATTATATCTAACTGATCCGTTTTATTAACTGGTAACTCCACAGGTAATATAGTAGGGGATAAACCATTCTTCAGATATAAAAATAAAAAGTTTTTGAAGAGACAACTATGTTTTAAAGATCATCACCATTCAGACCCTCTTCCTGATAAGGGGCCTCGTACAAGGAAGTGCAACTGATGTAATTTTTGTATATGCATTAATATGTTGAATACCTTTGTACATCCTGTCACAGGCACAATGCACAAATTTAGAGTTTCAGCTGACTGTCATACAATGAACGTTGTTTACCTTGCACTATGCAAAATATGTATGGGTTTCTACTTTGGAAAGACCAATCATCCTTTATTTGAGCGGATGAGAGAGCATTGTTTTAGCATCTGGGTAGGGGACACTAGAAGTGCTCTGCCTAAACATGTGTTCATGGCTCGACACATGTTTTCAGCTGTATGGTAGTAGAGGTTGTTGAGAAGAATCTATGATTAGGTGACTTTTAGGAATCGGACTGAGTTGAGGGGAATTATGGTGTATAGTGAAATTACAAGCTGACAAATTCCCTGGTCTGAAATGGAGAGAATTTCTCTTAAGCCTGTTTTAAAATCCAGGGATTTTCCACACTAATTTCATAAGGGTTCTTTAATTAAATTGCCTCAATTATGTTTTAATATGAAAGTGTATTTCCTTAGTGCATTTGAAATCTGACTTGTATAAATAGTGTGTATTTTACTTCCTGTTTTATGGTCTGAAGAAGCACCTGTTGGTGTGAAAGCGCTTACCATTTTCTTTAAAAAATGTGTTTTTTTAGCGATACTTCTGCTGTGTTCCTACTGCCAGTTTATTTTCGAATATAAAATATGAAACTGTAATTATGGAGTAACTGGCTAAGTGAAATCCTTAATGATTTACCAGAAAATCAGGCATTTAATGATGGACAGTACAACTATATATGAGGCAAAATCAGGGGTGTTTGGCAGAATCAGGGACTTTGAGAGATAGGCCTCCCATACCACCACGATTAGTGACAAGTTCTTTCTTGTATGGTGGACATAGCTTTTAAAATGCGAGGCCTTTTGGACACCATAGTTTGTACGTGATGGGTGTTGCACTAATAATCTTCACCAGACACTGGGTGATATAGGATTTACCTACAACTGGCATAATTTATGAATAAGCCCATTTGGTAGCTAACACCAAGAGTGGGCAAATCCTACATCAGCTATGGTCAAGTAGTGGTTGTTAGTGTTATACATTTGATTTGATTAAGAAATTATTTTTTTTTACTTTTCCCTTTAGTAATTATTCTCTTTATTGAACCTATCAGTGTAAGACATATTCCTAATACTTATACAATGCATCATGCAGTCAGGAGAAATCACCACTAACCACTAGTACACTCTAGTTTCATAATTTTGCTATATAAATCTGTATGACATATGCCTTCCCAGCAATTCTACCCTGCTTTTGTCATCCCATTCTAGTCAGATGGACCAGTTATAAATGCAATCCCCTGACACACAGTTTCTCTGTCTTCTGGTCCTAACATTGCTCTTTGTTCTTCTGAAGTGTTTTGTCTTTCAGTTTGAATAGATGTGTTATAGATGTACTGTGTGTGTGTGAGCATTTTTATATATTCAGGCATATAACTGGGTGTTTTTTATGTGACAGTGTGGGATTTAAGACACTATGGTCTGCTTACTTAACATACATAAAATAAGCCAAGGGAAACATATTATTAATAGCTATGTTTTTATTGTTTGAATATTTAATGGTCAGCCATTCAGATTTAAGGGATTTTGTTGTAGTTTGTGGTATAAAAATGAAGGTACATTCATTTTAAAATACATTAATTTTATGATCTTTTTACCAGTTCTGTAGTGGCACCAAGTACAGCCTGTATTACAAATGTGACTGAATGCTAGTTTGAGTGATGGTGATGCAGGGTTACAACTGCTTACGTGACCTATCTTATCAGTCAGCTTTCATTATTTTTAGAGTTCCTTGTTGTATTAAACAAGTTTGTTGATAGTGTAAACCTGACTGATATATACTCTGTTGAACAGACTTTGCAATATTCATGCTTGTTTTCTGAATTAAACTTGTAAATTTGTATTGATGTGAATGTGACATATATGCGTGCCCATATAAATTCATAGAAAATAGAGCATTTATTTAGCAGGATAGCAGTGATCACACAGACTTTTGTCAGATTCAGCCCAGGAGCACTGTGTGGTTAAGTGACTTGCTCAGAGTTGTATAGTAGACAAATGGAGATGGAGATTACAGAAATCCTGAACCATACATTTGCCAATATAAAGCATGTAGGCCTTGTGACTTCACAACAACACTGGTCCAGTCCAGTTGTACTTGCACTGTTGTAGGAAAGCTGCCTATAAGATACTCAGACTCGGTAACCTTTGACAGCTATGTCAATAAACCTGGGACACCAGCTTGGCAGGTGATCTGGAATGTATTGCTTATGTGGCAATATTTGTGCACAAAGAACTGACAATTTCATTTTCATGGGATAATAACTAAATATTGCAGTTTCAAGCTAAAGCTAAAACTGAATCCTCAATTCTGTAATGAGTGAGATCATTGATAGAAGTAATAATGTCCATTAGAGACATAGGTGCCAAACCAGAGATGAGTCTCCTGTTCCCTCTCCAGTTGTTCAAGTTACTCTTGAATTGGATTAGGGAGGAACTCTGCTTCATATGGATGGAGAGCCTGTTCCAGAGAAGGGGTAGTTTCTGAGATATATACCTGTATCTACAGCAAGTCCTATCACAGGCAAGGTTTAAATCTTTAGAATGGTTAATTCTGGTGCTGTTTGTTTTGGGATATGCAGGAGGGTCACTACAGTGGGTCTGACACTGCATTGTATGCCAGGCATATATCTCAACCTCAACAGCCTATAGGAGACAGAATACAAGGATAGGGCCTTGAGGTGGTCTGTATATGACATGTTACTTGCACTTTGTATTCTTTTAGTGAGGAACTAACTTCTGTGGACATTTTAGTTGCTGGATATACCTGGTTGGGTACGTACCAAAGGGGGCACTGTACTCGATGATTGGTCTGATGAACTCTGAATACAGTAGAACAATGACTTCCTTGGACCTAGATGCCATACCTTTGTTTATAAGTTGCAAAACATTGAATGATTTCCTCACTGCTGTAGACATGATGGTCAAAGGCTAGATTACTGGCTATGTGGGGGCGGTTGGCATGGTGGTTAAGTTGTTTACTTCATTGACATAAGGTACAAGGTTTGTTTCACACCTTTAGCAGGGAAATATGCTACGCTTAAAGTGGCCCACAAGGGCAGCCAGCCTAGCACTAATCTATGAGATGGCCTTGTAGGGTTGGGAAGTCGGCATAATGGTTAAGGTATTTACCTTACAGACACAAGGCACAGGGTTGATTTTCACTTGGGGTAATTGGCTAGGCTTAAAATGGCCCACAAGGGCAGTTAGTCTAGTACTAATCTATGAACCTATGTGTGTCCCCAAGTCCCTGACTAGTGGGTCAACTCTTAGGAGCTTGTTGTCAACTACCAGGGGTGGCTGACTTCCCGAAGGATGCAATTATGCATTTCTTCGCATTTAGTTTTAGTCCATGGCTCTGGCATCAGTTGTTTGTCTGTGTCAGCCCTTCCTGGAGAATATTTGTGTCAGTAGGTGATTCAATGACATCTCCTAATTTGTAATTATCTGCAAATTTAGTCAGCCAGAGGCCATTGACAGTGGCCTTAACTCCAGAGAAGTAAATGACAAAAAGGAGTGGTCTCAGGGTTGATCCCTGAGGGACTCCACTTGTGACTGGCCTCTTTGTAGAGGTGGGCTCCCCACTTCTAACTTCTTGGGTCCTGTCAATGAGACAGCTGGGTATCCACCAGGCTTCATAAGGGTTTGTACCTAACCTCTTAGGTTTGTCAACAATGCCCAAGGGGTATTGTGTGAAATGCCTTGGCCAGGTCAGGGTAAGCAGTATGAACCATTTTGCCTTCATCCATTGCTGTGCTGACCTTCTAAAAGATGTCCATCAGGGTGAGTAGGCATGACCTGCACTTGAAATCAAATTGGGTTGGGTCCTGTGTCTGGAGGTTTCCTATGTCATTATTGATCATTTCCATGTTAATTTTTTTCCATGGCTTTGCATATGAGATTAGTGAGACTTATGGGTCTGTAGTTCCCAAGATCTGTAGATCGCCTACCTTTGTGTAGAGGGATGAATGTTGCTGTTCTTCATTCATAAAACACAAAGCCTGTTTGGATGCTACGGTTAAATAGCAATTCCAGGGGGCCTAATAGATCATTTTTCATGCTACTTAAAAGGAATCCTGGGATATTGTCTGATTTTAATCTTATGCATTCCTGTGAATTTGTGCAGAGCTGATATAGTAAAGCTAAATTCTCCTGGCTGTGTTGGATTCTATTACCATCTGATATTCCAAACTGATAAGTGTACTTTTTTGCAACTCGATTTGTACTGCACTGTATTTATATATTTGATTTATTATTTATATATTTGATTTATTGTTTCTGTCCTTTGTTGTCTGCACTGTTTGTTTCTCAGGGTAGCTCAGTAGCTAGTTTCAGGTGGGGGGTTGTTGAACCAGCCCATCTTGGGTGTTAGTCACTGCCTGAGGTGTATTTTCTGTGTTGCACTTCCAGTACAGAATTCATTTCTGTAAATTTGTGCAGAGCTGATATAGCAGAGCTAAATTCTCCTGGCTGTGTTGGAGTCTATTACCATTTGATATTTCAAACTAAGTACACTTTTTTTTGCAACTCGATTTGCACTGTACTGTATTTATATTTTTTCTTTATTATTTATTTATTTGCTTTGCTATTTCTGTCCTTTGTTGTCTGCACTGTTTCTCAGGCTGGCTTAGTAGCTAGTTTCAGGTGGGGGGTTGTTCAGCCAGCCCATCTTAGGTGTTAGTCATTGCCTGATGTGTATTTTCTGTGTTGCACAGGCTTAATTTCTGAGAATTTGTGAAGAGCTGATATAGCAGAGCTAAATTCTCCTGGCTGTGTTGGATTCTATTACCATCTGATATTCCAAACTGATAAGGGACTCCACACATATCTGCTGACCTCACAAGACCCAAACGTGGTGAAAGTTTTGAAACATGAGGAGAACAAATCTAAGATGACTTCCCTGCTTAGGCTAGCAGAAGCATATCAGTGACAACAAAAACAGAAACAGACAAATGTAGATTTTGTAGAACAAAACTGGAAACAGTTGCACACCTAGTTGCTGGTTGCGACATTCTAATGGCAGAAGGAGTGTATACTGAAAGGCATAATAATGTGGCGAGATTGTTGCGCTGGGGATTGTGCAAACATTATGGTATTGAAGTGGCTGAAAAACACTGGAAATATCAGCCACAAAGCATCATAGAAAATGATGAAGTGTACGTCACATGGGATCACCCATTACCAACAGTTCAAAAGATAGATGCTAGAAAACCAGATATAGTGGTCCAGGAAAAGAAGACAAAAGTAGCATTGATCACTGAAATCGCCACACCCAGTGACTATAGTGTCCTGCGTACAGAGAGACACAAAGTCATAAAATATCAGGATTTGCAAGCAGAAATGAGAGCAATGTGGAAGAAAGATACTCAGATAGTTTCAATAGTAGTAGGAGCAACAGGTTTTATAAAAAGAGTCTATAATCCTATTTAAATACGGTACCAATACATGTAACTCAGTACGAAGTGCAGAAGGAATTATTACTGGACACATTGCAGGTGCTGTGAAGAGCACTACTGGCTAACATCACAGAGTGAAACAATGCTAATTTCATGAGCTTTAATCATACTTTGCCTTAGTAATGGGGTTCATTCCCGTCACAGTATTAGAAACCCAAAAGATTTGGAGAAATTGAAAAAAAAAATAAGTACACTTTTCTGCAACTCGATTTGCACTGTACTGCATTTATATATTTGTTTTATTATTTATATATTTGCTTTATTGTTTCTATTCCTTGTTGTCTGCACTGTTTGTTTCTCAGGGTAGGTCAGTAGCTAGTTTCAGGTGGGGGTGGGGTTGTTGAGCCTTAGGTGTTAGTTTTTGCCTGAGGTGTATTCTTGTGACACAATCTTTTTATTAGACATACAGAGAATATTTGTATTTATTACATCTATATTAAACTTTGTAATTTTTAC